>NW_027469551.1:0-103670 GCF_051020765.1 Lasioglossum baleicum
ATGCATCCTCTCGCACGTGTTTTTACTCGACTAGCCTGCGGGATGCATCCTCCCGCACGTGTTTTTACTCGACTAGGCCTGCGGGATACATCCTCTCGCACGTGTTTTTTGCTCGACTAGCCTGCGGATGCATCCTCTCGCACGTGTTTTTGCTCGACTAGCCTGCGGGATGCATCCTCTCGCACGTGTTTTTACTCGACTAGCCTGCGGGAAGCATCCTCTTGCACGTGTTTTTACTCGACTAGCCTGCGGGATGCATCCTCTCGCACGTGTTTTTACTCGACTAGCCTGCGGGATGCATCCTCTCGCACGTGTTTTTACTCGACTAGCCTGCGGGAAGCATCCTCTTGCACGTGTTTTTACTCGACTAGCCTGCGGGATGCATCCTCTCGCACGTGTTTTTACTCGACTAGCCTGCGGGATGCATCCTCTCGCAACGTGTTTTTACTCGACTAGCCTGCGGGATGCATCCTCTCGCACGTGTTTTTGCTCGACTAGCCTTCGGGATGCATCCTCTCGCACGTGTTTTTGCTCGACTAGCCTGCGGGATGCATCCTCTCGCACGTGTTTTTTGCTCGACTAGCCTGCGGGATGCATCCTCTCGCACGTGTTTTTGCTCGACTAGCCATGCGCATCCCTAAAAACCTGCGCATGCGCATCCCACAAAACCTTGCACGTGTTTTTACTCGACTAGCCTGCGGGATGCATCCTCTCGCACGTGTTTTTACTCGAGTAGCCTGCGGAATGCATCCTCTCGCACGTGTTTTTACTCGACTAGCCTGCGGGATGCATCCTCTCGCACGTGTTTTTGCTCGACTAGCCTGCGGGATGCATCCTCTCGCACGTGTTTTTGCTCGACCAGCCTGCGGGATGCATCCTCTCGCACGTGTTTTCGCTCGACTAGCCTGCGGGATGCATCCTCTCGCACGTGTTTTTACTCGACTAGCCTGCGGGATTCATCCTCTCGCACGTGTTTTTACTCGACTAGCCTGCGGGATGCATCCTCTCGCACGTGTTTTTGCTCGACTAGCCTGCGGGATGCATCCTCTCGCACGTGTTTTTACTCGACTAGCCTGCGGGATGCATCCTCCCGCACGTGTTTTTACTCGACTAGCCTGCGGGATACATCCTCTCGCACGTGTTTTTGCTCGACTAGCCTGCGGGATGCATCCTCTCGCACGTGTTTTTGCTCGACTAGCCTGCGGGATGCATCCTCTCGCACGTGTTTTTACTCGACTAGCCTGCGGGAAGCATCCTCTTGCACGTGTTTTTACTCGACTAGCCTGCGGGATGCATCCTCTCGCACGTGTTTTTACTCGACTAGCCTGCGGGATGCATCCTCTCGCACGTGTTTTTACTCGACTAGCCTGCGGGAAGCATCCTCTTGCACGTGTTTTTACTCGACTAGCCCTGCGGGATGCATCCTCTCGCACGTGTTTTACTCGACTAGCCTGCGGGATGCATCCTCTCGCACGTGTTTTTACTCGACTAGCCTGCGGGATGCATCCTCTCGCACGTGTTTTTGCTCGACTAGCCTGCGGGATGCATCCTCTCGCACGTGTTTTTACTCGACTAGCCTGCGGATGCATCCTCTCGCACGTGTTTTTGCTCGACTAGCCTGCGGGATGCATCCTCTCGCACGTGTTTTTACTCGACTAGCCTGCGGGATGCATCCTCTCGCACGTGTTTTTACTCGACTACCTGCGGGATGCATCCTCTCGCACGTGTTTTTGCTCGACTAGCCATGCGCATCCCAAAAAACCTGCGCATGCGCATCCCACAAAACCTGCGCATGCGCATCCACAAATCCTCGCACGTGTTTTTACTCGACTAGCCTGCGGGATGCATCCTCTCGCACGTGTTTTTACTCGACTAGCCTGCGGGATGCATCCTCTCGCACGTGTTTTTACTCGACTAGCCTGCAGGATGCATCCTCTCGCACGTGTTTTTACTCGACTAGCCTGCGGATGCATCCTCTCGCACGTGTTTTTGCTCGACTAGCCATGCGCATCCCAAAAAACCTGCGCATGCGCATCCCACAAAACCTCGCACGTGTTTTTACTCGACTAGCCTGCGGGATGCATCCTCTCGCACGTGTTTTTACTCGACTAGCCTGCGGATGCATCCTCTCGCACGTGTTTTTACTCGACTAGCCTGCGGGATGCATCCTCTCGCACGTGTTTTTGCTCGACTAGCCTGCGGGATGCTACCTCTCGCACGTGTTTTTACTCGACTAGCCTGCGGGATGCATCCTCTCGCACGTGTTTTTACTCGACAACCCTGCGGGATGCATCCTCTCGCACGTGTTTTTGCTCGACTAGCCATGCGCATCCCAAAAGCCTGCGCATGCGCATCCCACAAACCCTGCGCATGCGCATCCCACAAAACCTCGCACGTGTTTTTACTCGACTAGCCTGCGGGATGCATCCTCTCGCACGTGTTTTTACTCGACTAGCCTGCGGGATGCATCCTCTCGCACGTGTTTTTACTCGACTAGCCTGCGGATGCATCCTCTCGCACGTGTTTTTACTCGACTAGCCTGCGGGATGCATCCTCTCGCACGTGTTTTTGCTCGACTAGCCTGCGGGATGCATCCTCCGCACGTGTTTTTGCTCGACCAGCCTGCGGGATGCATCCTCTCGCACGTGTTCTTACTCGACTAGCCTGCGGGAAGCATCCTCTCGCACGTGTTTTTACTCGACTAGTCTGCGGGATGCATCCTCTCGCACGTGTTTTTTGCTCGACTAGCCTGCGGGATGCATCCTCTCGCACGTGTTTTTGCTCGACTAGCCTTCGGGATGCATCCTCTCGCACGTGTTTTTGCTCGACTAGCCTGCGGGATGCATCCTCTCGCACGTGTTTTTGCTCGACTAGCCATGCGCATCCCAAAAAAACCTGCGCATGCGCATCCACAAAACCTCGCACGTGTTTTTACTCGACTAGCCTGCGGATGCATCGTCTCGCACGTGTTTTTACTCGAGTAGCCTGCGGAATGCATCCTCTCGCACGTGTTTTTACTCGACTAGCCTGCGGGATGCATCCTCTCGCACGTGTTTTTGCTCGACTAGCCATGCGCATCCCAAAAAACCTGCGCATGCGCATCCCACAAAACCTCGCACGTGTTTTTACTCGACTAGCCTGCGGGATGCATCCTCTCGCACGTGTTTTTACTCGACTAGCCTGCGGGATGCATCCTCTCGCACGTGTTTTTACTCGACTAGCCTGCGGGATGCATCCTCTCGCACGTGTTTTTGCTCGACTAGCCTGCGGGATGCTACCTCTCGCACGTGTTTTTACTCGACTAGCCTGCGGGATGCATCCTCTCGCACGTGTTTTTACTCGACTACCCTGCGGGATGCATCCTCTCGCACGTGTTTTTACTCGACTAGCCTGCAGGATGCATCCTCTCGCACGTGTTTTTACTCGACTAGCCTGCGGGATGCATCCTCTCGCACGTGTTTTTGCTCGACTAGCCATGCGCATCAAAAAAAACCTGCGCATGCGCATCCCACAAAACCTCGCACGTGTTTTTACTCGACTAGCCTGCGGGATGCATCCTCTCGCACGTGTTTTTACTCGACTAGCCTGCGGGATGCATCCTCTCGCACGTGTTTTTACTCGACTAGCCTGCGGGATGCATCCTCTCGCACGTGTTTTTGCTCGACTAGCCTGCGGGATGCTACCTCTCGCACGTGTTTTTACTCGACTAGCCTGCGGGATGCATCCTCTCGCACGTGTTTTTACTCGACTACCCTGCGGGATGCATCCTCTCGCACGTGTTTTTGCTCGACTAGCCATGCGCATCCCAAAAAACCTGCGCATGCGCATCCCACAAAACCTGCGCATGCGCATCCCACAAAACCTCGCACGTGTTTTTACTCGACTAGCCTGCGGGATGCATCCTCTCGCACGTGTTTTTACTCGACTAGCCTGCGGGATGCATAATCTCGCACGTGTTTTTACTCGACTAGCCTGCGGGATGCATCCTCTCGCACGTGTTTTTACTCGACTAGCCTGCAGGATGCATCCTCTCGCACGTGTTTTTACTCGACTAGCCTGCGGGATGCATCCTCTCGCACGTGTTTTTGCTCGACTAGCCTGCGGGATGCATCCTCTCGCACGTGTTTGTGCTCGACTAGCCTGCGGGATGCATCCTCTCGCACGTGTTTTTACTCGACTAGCCTGCGGGATGCATCCTCTCGCACGTGTTTTTGCTCGACTAGCCTGCGGGATGCATCCTCTCGCACGTGTTTTTGCTCGACTAGCCTGCGGGATGCATCCTCTCGCACGTGTTTTTACTCGACTAGCCTGCGGGATGCATCCTCTCGCACGTGTTTTTACTCGACTACCCTGCGGGATGCATCCTCTCGCACGTGTTTTTGCTCGACTAGGCATGCGCATCCCAAAAAACCTGCGCATGCGCATCCCAAAAAACCTGCGCATGTGCATCCCAAAAAACCTGCGCATGCGCATCCCACAAAACCTGCGCATGCGCATCCCACAAAACCTCGCACGTGTTTTTACTCGACTAGCCTGCGGGATGCATCCTCTCGCACGTGTTTTTGCTCGACTAGCCATGCGCATCCCAAAAAACCTGCGCATGCGCATCCCACAAAACCTGCGCATGCGCATCCCACGAAACCTCGCACGTGTTTGTGCTCGACTAGCCTGCGGGATGCATCCTTTCGCACGTGTTTTTACTCGACTAGCCTGCGGGATCCATCCTCTCGCACGTGTTTTTGCTCGACTAGCCTGCGGGATGCATCCTCACGCACGTGTTTGTGCTCGACTAGCCTGCGGGATGCATCCTCTCGCACGTGTTTTTACTCGACTAGCCTGCGGGATGCATCCTCTCGCACGTGTTTTTGCTCGATTAGCCTGCGGGATGCATCCTCTCGCACGTGTTTTTACTCGACTAGCCTGCGGGATGCATCCTCTCGCACGTGTTTTTACTCGACTACCCTGCGGGATGCATCCTCTATCACGTGTTTTTGCTCGACTAGCCATGCGCATCCCAAAAAACCTGCGCATGCGCATCCCAAAAAACCTGCGCATGCGCATCCCACAAAACCTGCGCATGCGCATCCCACAAAACCTCGCACGTGTTTTTACTCGACTAGCCTGCGGGATGCATCCTCTCGCACGTGTTTTTACTCGACTAGCCTGCGGGATGCATCCTCTCGCACGTGTTTTTGCTCGACTAGCCTGCGGGATGCATCCTCTCGCACGTGTTTTTACTCGACTACCCTGCGGGATGCATCCTCTCGCACGTGTTCTTACTCGACTAGCCTGCGGGATGCATCCTCTCGCACGTGTTTTTACTCGACTAGCCTGCGGGATGCATCCTCTCGCACGTGTTTTTACTCGACTAGCCTGCGGGATGCATCCTCTCGCACGTGTTTTTACTCGACTAGCCTGCGGGATGCATCCTCTCGCACGTGTTTTTACTCGACTAGCCTGCAGGATGCATCCTCTCGCACGTGTTTTTACTCGACTAGCCTGCGGGATGCATCCTCTCGCACGTGTTTTTGCTCGACTAGCCTGCGGGATGCATCCTCTCGCACGTGTTTGTGCTCGACTAGCCTGCGGGATGCATCCTCTTGCACGTGTTTTTACTCGACTAGCCTGCGGGATGCATCCTCTCGCACGTGTTTTTGCTCGACTAGCCTGCGGGATGCATCCTCTCGCACGTGTTTTTACTCGACTAGCCTGCGGGATGCATCCTCTCGCACGTGTTTTTACTCGACTAGCCTGCAGGATGCATCCTCTCGCACGTGTTTTTACTCGACTAGCCTGCGGGATGCATCCTCTCGCACGTGTTTTTGCTCGACTAGCCTGCGGGATGCATCCTCTCGCACGTGTTCTTACTCGACTAGCCTGCGGGATGCATCCTCTCGCACGTGTTTTTACTCGACTAGCCTGCGGGATGCATCCTCTCGCACGTGTTTTTACTCGACTAGCCTGCGGGATGCATCCTCTCGCACGTGTTTTTACTCGACTAGCCTGCGGGATGCATCCTCTCGCACGTGTTTTTACTCGACTAGCCTGCAGGATGCATCCTCTCGCACGTGTTTTTACTCGACTAGCCTGCGGGATGCATCCTCTCGCACGTGTTTTTGCTCGACTAGCCTGCGGGATGCATCCTCTCGCACGTGTTTGTGCTCGACTAGCCTGCGGGATGCATCCTCTCGCACGTGTTTTTACTCGACTAGCCTGCGGGATGCATCCTCTCGCACGTGTTTTTGCTCGACTAGCCTGCGGGATGCATCCTCTCGCACGTGTTTTTACTCGACTAGCCTGCGGGATGCATCCTCTCGCACGTGTTCTTACTCGACTAGCCTGCGGGATGCATCCTCTCGCACGTGTTTTTACTCGACTAGCCTGCGGGATGCATCCTCTCGCACGTGTTCTTACTCGACTAGCCTGCGGGATGCATCCTCTCGCACGTGTTTTTACTCGACTAGCCTGCGGGATGCATCCTCTCGCACGTGTTTTTACTCGACTAGCCTGCGGGATGCATCCTCTCGCACGTGTTTTTACTCGACTAGCCTGCGGGATGCATCCTCTCGCACGTGTTTTTACTCGACTAGCCTGCAGGATGCATCCTCTCGCACGTGTTTTTACTCGACTAGCCTGCGGGATGCATCCTCTCGCACGTGTTTTTGCTCGACTAGCCTGCGGGATGCATCCTCTCGCACGTGTTTTTACTCGACTAGCCTGCGGGATGCATCCTCTCGCACGTGTTTTTACTCGACTAGCCTGCAGGATGCATCCTCTCGCACGTGTTTTTACTCGACTAGCCTGCGGGATGCATCCTCTCGCACGTGTTTTTGCTCGACTAGCCTGCGGGATGCATCCTCTCGCACGTGTTTGTGCTCGACTAGCCTGCGGGATGCATCCTCTTGCACGTGTTTTTACTCGACTAGCCTGCGGGATGCATCCTCTCGCACGTGTTTTTGCTCGACTAGCCTGCGGGATGCATCCTCTCGCACGTGTTTTTACTCGACTAGCCTGCGGGATGCATCCTCTCGCACGTGTTTTTACTCGACTAGCCTGCAGGATGCATCCTCTCGCACGTGTTTTTACTCGACTAGCCTGCGGGATGCATCCTCTCGCACGTGTTTTTGCTCGACTAGCCTGCGGGATGCATCCTCTCGCACGTGTTCTTACTCGACTAGCCTGCGGGATGCATCCTCTCGCACGTGTTTTTACTCGACTAGCCTGCGGGATGCATCCTCTCGCACGTGTTTTTACTCGACTAGCCTGCGGGATGCATCCTCTCGCACGTGTTTTTACTCGACTAGCCTGCGGGATGCATCCTCTCGCACGTGTTTTTACTCGACTAGCCTGCAGGATGCATCCTCTCGCACGTGTTTTTACTCGACTAGCCTGCGGGATGCATCCTCTCGTACGTGTTTTTGCTCGACTAGCCTGCGGGATGCATCCTCTCGCACGTGTTTGTGCTCGACTAGCCTGCGGGATGCATCCTCTCGCACGTGTTTTTACTCGACTAGCCTGCGGGATGCATCCTCTCGCACGTGTTTTTGCTCGACTAGCCTGCGGGATGCATCCTCTCGCACGTGTTTTTACTCGACTAGCCTGCGGGATGCATCCTCTCGCACGTGTTCTTACTCGACTAGCCTGCGGGATGCATCCTCTCGCACGTGTTTTTACTCGACTACCCTGCGGGATGCATCCTCTCGCACGTGTTTTTGCTCGACTAGCCATGCGCGTCCCAAAAAACCTGCGCATGCGCATCCCACAAAACCTGCGCATGCGCATCCCACAAAACCTCGCACGTGTTTTTACTCGACTAGCCTGCGGGATGCATCCTCTCGCACGTGTTTTTACTCGACTAGCCTGCGGGATGCATCCTCTCGCACGTGTTTTTGCTCGACTAGCCTGCGGGATGCATCCTCTCGCACGTGTTTTTACTCGACTAGCCTGCGGGATGCATCCTCTCGCACGTGTTCTTACTCGACTAGCCTGCGGGATGCATCCTCTCGCACGTGTTTTTACTCGACTAGCCTGCGGGATGCATCCTCTCGCACGTGTTTTTACTCGACTAGCCTGCAGGATGCATCCTCTCGCACGTGTTTTTACTCGACTAGCCTGCGGGATGCATCCTCTCGCACGTGTTTTTGCTCGACTAGCCTGCGGGATGCATCCTCTCGCACGTGTTTGTGCTCGACTAGCCTGCGGGATGCATCCTCTCGCACGTGTTTTTACTCGACTAGCCTGCGGGATGCATCCTCTCGCACGTGTTTTTGCTCGACTAGCCTGCGGGATGCATCCTCTCGCACGTGTTTTTGCTCGACTAGCCTGCGGGATGCATCCTCTCGCACGTGTTTTTACTCGACTAGCCTGCGGGATGCATCCTCTCGCACGTGTTTTTACTCGACTACCCTGCGGGATGCATCCTCTCGCACGTGTTTTTGCTCGACTAGGCATGCGCATCCCAAAAAACCTGCGCATGCGCATCCCAAAAAACCTGCGCATGCGCATCCCACAAAACCTGCGCATGCGCATCCCACAAAACCTCGCACGTGTTTTTACTCGACTAGCCTGCGGGATGCATCCTCTCGCACGTGTTTTTACTCGACTAGCCTGCGGGATGCATCCTCTCGCACGTGTTTTTGCTCGACTAGCCTGCGGGATGCATCCTCTCGCACGTGTTTTTACTCGACTAGCCTGCGGGATGCATCCTCTCGCACGTGTTCTTACTCGACTAGCCTGCGGGATGCATCCTCTCGCACGTGTTTTTACTCGACTAGCCTGCGGGATGCATCCTCTCGCACGTGTTTTTACTCGACTAGCCTGCGGGATGCATCCTCTCGCACGTGTTTTTACTCGACTAGCCTGCGGGATGCATCCTCTCGCACGTGTTTTTACTCGACTAGCCTGCAGGATGCATCCTCTCGCACGTGTTTTTACTCGACTAGCCTGCGGGATGCATCCTCTCGCACGTGTTTTTGCTCGACTAGCCTGCGGGATGCATCCTCTCGCACGTGTTTGTGCTCGACTAGCCTGCGGGATGCATCCTCTCGCACGTGTTTTTACTCGACTAGCCTGCGGGATGCATCCTCTCGCACGTGTTTTTGCCTGACTAGCCTGCGGGATGCATCCTCTCGCACGTGTTTTTGCTCGACTAGCCTGCGGGATGCATCCTCTCGCACGTGTTTTTACTCGACTAGCCTGCGGGATGCATCCTCTCGCACGTGTTTTTACTCGACTACCCTGCGGGATGCATCCTCTCGCACGTGTTTTTGCTCGACTAGGCATGCGCATCCCAAAAAACCTGCGCATGCGCATCCCAAAAAACCTGCGCATGCGCATCCCACAAAACCTGCGCATGCGCATCCCACAAAACCTCGCACGTGTTTTTACTCGACTAGCCTGCGGGATGCATCCTCTCGCACGTGTTTTTACTCGACTAGCCTGCGGGATGCATCCTCTCGCACGTGTTTTTACTCGACTAGCCTGCGGGATGCATCCTCTCGCACGTGTTTTTGCTCGACTAGCCTGCGGGATGCTACCTCTCGCACGTGTTTTTACTCGACTAGCCTGCGGGATGCATCCTCTCGCACGTGTTTTTACTCAACAACCCTGCGGGATGCATCCTCTCGCACGTGTTTTTGCTCGACTAGCCATGCGCATCCCAAAAAACCTGCGCATGCGCATCCCACAAAACCTGCGCATGCGCATCCCACAAAACCTCGCACGTGTTTTTACTCGACTAGCCTGCGGGATGCATCCTCTCGCACGTGTTTTTACTCGACTAGCCTGCGGGATGCATCCTCTCGCACGTGTTTTTACTCGACTAGCCTGCGGGATGCATCCTCTCGCACGTGTTTTTACTCGACTAGCCTGCGGGATGCATCCTCTCGCACGTGTTTTTGCTCGACTAGCCTGCGGGATGCATCCTCTCGCACGTGTTTTTGCTCGACCAGCCTGCGGGATGCATCCTCTCGCACGTGTTCTTACTCGACTAGCCTGCGGGAAGCATCCTCTCGCACGTGTTTTTACTCGACTAGTCTGCGGGATGCATCCTCTCGCACGTGTTTTTGCTCGACTAGCCTGCGGGATGCATCCTCTCGCACGTGTTTTTGCTCGACTAGCCTTCGGGATGCATCCTCTCGCACGTGTTTTTGCTCGACTAGCCTGCGGGATGCATCCTCTCGCACGTGTTTTTGCTCGACTAGCCATGCGCATCCCAAAAAACCTGCGCATGCGCATCCCACAAAACCTCGCACGTGTTTTTACTCGACTAGCCTGCGGGATGCATCCTCTCGCACGTTTTTTTTACTCGAGTAGCCTGCGGAATGCATCCTCTCGCACGTGTTTTTACTCGACTAGCCTGCGGGATGCATCCTCTCGCACGTGTTTTTGCTCGACTAGCCATGCGCATCCCAAAAAACCTGCGCATGCGCATCCCACAAAACCTCGCACGTGTTTTTACTCGACTAGCCTGCGGGATGCATCCTCTCGCACGTGTTTTTACTCGACTAGCCTGCGGGATGCATCCTCTCGCACGTGTTTTTACTCGACTAGCCTGCGGGATGCATCCTCTCGCACGTGTTTTTGCTCGACTAGCCTGCGGGATGCTACCTCTCGCACGTGTTTTTACTCGACTAGCCTGCGGGATGCATCCTCTCGCACGTGTTTTTACTCGACTACCCTGCGGGATGCATCCTCTCGCACGTGTTTTTACTCGACTAGCCTGCAGGATGCATCCTCTCGCACGTGTTTTTACTCGACTAGCCTGCGGGATGCATCCTCTCGCACGTGTTTTTGCTCGACTAGCCATGCGCATCCCAAAAAACCTGCGCATGCGCATCCCACAAAACCTCGCACGTGTTTTTACTCGACTAGCCTGCGGGATGCATCCTCTCGCACGTGTTTTTACTCGACTAGCCTGCGGGATGCATCCTCTCGCACGTGTTTTTACTCGACTAGCCTGCGGGATGCATCCTCTCGCACGTGTTTTTGCTCGACTAGCCTGCGGGATGCTACCTCTCGCACGTGTTTTTACTCGACTAGCCTGCGGGATGCATCCTCTCGCACGTGTTTTTACTCGACTACCCTGCGGGATGCATCCTCTCGCACGTGTTTTTGCTCGACTAGCCATGCGCATCCCAAAAAACCTGCGCATGCGCATCCCACAAAACCTGCGCATGCGCATCCCACAAAACCTCGCACGTGTTTTTACTCGACTAGCCTGCGGGATGCATCCTCTCGCACGTGTTTTTACTCGACTAGCCTGCGGGATGCATAATCTCGCACGTGTTTTTACTCGACTAGCCTGCGGGATGCATCCTCTCGCACGTGTTTTTACTCGACTAGCCTGCAGGATGCATCCTCTCGCACGTGTTTTTACTCGACTAGCCTGCGGGATGCATCCTCTCGCACGTGTTTTTGCTCGACTAGCCTGCGGGATGCATCCTCTCGCACGTGTTTGTGCTCGACTAGCCTGCGGGATGCATCCTCTCGCACGTGTTTTTACTCGACTAGCCTGCGGGATGCATCCTCTCGCACGTGTTTTTGCTCGACTAGCCTGCGGGATGCATCCTCTCGCACGTGTTTTTGCTCGACTAGCCTGCGGGATGCATCCTCTCGCACGTGTTTTTACTCGACTAGCCTGCGGGATGCATCCTCTCGCACGTGTTTTTACTCGACTACCCTGCGGGATGCATCCTCTCGCACGTGTTTTTGCTCGACTAGGCATGCGCATCCCAAAAAACCTGCGCATGCGCATCCCAAAAAACCTGCGCATGTGCATCCCAAAAAACCTGCGCATGCGCATCCCACAAAACCTGCGCATGCGCATCCCACAAAACCTCGCACGTGTTTTTACTCGACTAGCCTGCGGGATGCATCCTCTCGCACGTGTTTTTGCTCGACTAGCCATGCGCATCCCAAAAAACCTGCGCATGCGCATCCCACAAAACCTGCGCATGCGCATCCCACGAAACCTCGCACGTGTTTGTGCTCGACTAGCCTGCGGGATGCATCCTTTCGCACGTGTTTTTACTCGACTAGCCTGCGGGATGCATCCTCTCGCACGTGTTTTTGCTCGACTAGCCTGCGGGATGCATCCTCACGCACGTGTTTGTGCTCGACTAGCCTGCGGGATGCATCCTCTCGCACGTGTTTTTGCTCGACTAGCCTGCGGGATGCATCCTCTCGCACGTGTTTTTACTCGACTAGCCTGCGGGATGCATCCTCTCGCACGTGTTTTTACTCGACTACCCTGCGGGATGCATCCTCTCGCACGTGTTTTTGCTCGACTAGGCATGCGCATCCCAAAAAACCTGCGCATGCGCATCCCAAAAAACCTGCGCATGCGCATCCCACAAAACCTGCGCATGCGCATCCCACAAAACCTCGCACGTGTTTTTACTCGACTAGCCTGCGGGATGCATCCTCTCGCACGTGTTTTTACTCGACTAGCCTGCGGGATGCATCCTCTCGCACGTGTTTTTACTCGACTAGCCTGCGGGATGCATCCTCTCGCACGTGTTTTTGCTCGACTAGCCTGCGGGATGCTACCTCTCGCACGTGTTTTTACTCGACTAGCCTGCGGGATGCATCCTCTCGCACGTGTTTTTACTCAACAACCCTGCGGGATGCATCCTCTCGCACGTGTTTTTGCTCGACTAGCCATGCGCATCCCAAAAAACCTGCGCATGCGCATCCCACAAAACCTGCGCATGCGCATCCCACAAAACCTCGCACGTGTTTTTACTCGACTAGCCTGCGGGATGCATCCTCTCGCACGTGTTTTTACTCGACTAGCCTGCGGGATGCATCCTCTCGCACGTGTTTTTACTCGACTAGCCTGCGGGATGCATCCTCTCGCACGTGTTTTTACTCGACTAGCCTGCGGGATGCATCCTCTCGCACGTGTTTTTGCTCGACTAGCCTGCGGGATGCATCCTCTCGCACGTGTTTTTGCTCGACCAGCCTGCGGGATGCATCCTCTCGCACGTGTTCTTACTCGACTAGCCTGCGGGAAGCATCCTCTCGCACGTGTTTTTACTCGACTAGTCTGCGGGATGCATCCTCTCGCACGTGTTTTTGCTCGACTAGCCTGCGGGATGCATCCTCTCGCACGTGTTTTTGCTCGACTAGCCTTCGGGATGCATCCTCTCGCACGTGTTTTTGCTCGACTAGCCTGCGGGATGCATCCTCTCGCACGTGTTTTTGCTCGACTAGCCATGCGCATCCCAAAAAACCTGCGCATGCGCATCCCACAAAACCTCGCACGTGTTTTTACTCGACTAGCCTGCGGGATGCATCCTCTCGCACGTTTTTTTTACTCGAGTAGCCTGCGGAATGCATCCTCTCGCACGTGTTTTTACTCGACTAGCCTGCGGGATGCATCCTCTCGCACGTGTTTTTGCTCGACTAGCCATGCGCATCCCAAAAAACCTGCGCATGCGCATCCCACAAAACCTCGCACGTGTTTTTACTCGACTAGCCTGCGGGATGCATCCTCTCGCACGTGTTTTTACTCGACTAGCCTGCGGGATGCATCCTCTCGCACGTGTTTTTACTCGACTAGCCTGCGGGATGCATCCTCTCGCACGTGTTTTTGCTCGACTAGCCTGCGGGATGCTACCTCTCGCACGTGTTTTTACTCGACTAGCCTGCGGGATGCATCCTCTCGCACGTGTTTTTACTCGACTACCCTGCGGGATGCATCCTCTCGCACGTGTTTTTGCTCGACTAGCCATGCGCATCCCAAAAAACCTGCGCATGCGCATCCCACAAAACCTGCGCATGCGCATCCCACGAAACCTCGCACGTGTTTGTGCTCGACTAGCCTGCGGGATGCATCCTTTCGCACGTGTTTTTACTCGACTAGCCTGCGGGATGCATCCTCTCGCACGTGTTTTTGCTCGACTAGCCTGCGGGATGCATCCTCACGCACGTGTTTGTGCTCGACTAGCCTGCGGGATGCATCCTCTCGCACGTGTTTTTACTCGACTAGCCTGCGGGATGCATCCTCTCGCACGTGTTTTTGCTCGATTAGCCTGCGGGATGCATCCTCTCGCACGTGTTTTTACTCGACTAGCCTGCGGGATGCATCCTCTCGCACGTGTTTTTACTCGACTACCCTGCGGGATGCATCCTCTATCACGTGTTTTTGCTCGACTAGCCATGCGCATCCCAAAAAACCTGCGCATGCGCATCCCAAAAAACCTGCGCATGCGCATCCCACAAAACCTGCGCATGCGCATCCCACAAAACCTCGCACGTGTTTTTACTCGACTAGCCTGCGGGATGCATCCTCTCGCACGTGTTTTTACTCGACTAGCCTGCGGGATGCATCCTCTCGCACGTGTTTTTGCTCGACTAGCCTGCGGGATGCATCCTCTCGCACGTGTTTTTACTCGACTAGCCTGCGGGATGCATCCTCTCGCACGTGTTCTTACTCGACTAGCCTGCGGGATGCATCCTCTCGCACGTGTTTTTACTCGACTACCCTGCGGGATGCATCCTCTCGCACGTGTTTTTGCTCGACTAGCCATGCGCGTCCCAAAAAACCTGCGCATGCGCATCCCACAAAACCTGCGCATGCGCATCCCACAAAACCTCGCACGTGTTTTTACTCGACTAGCCTGCGGGATGCATCCTCTCGCACGTGTTTTTACTCGACTAGCCTGCGGGATGCATCCTCTCGCACGTGTTTTTGCTCGACTAGCCTGCGGGATGCATCCTCTCGCACGTGTTTTTACTCGACTAGCCTGCGGGATGCATCCTCTCGCACGTGTTCTTACTCGACTAGCCTGCGGGATGCATCCTCTCGCACGTGTTTTTACTCGACTAGCCTGCGGGATGCATCCTCTCGCACGTGTTTTTACTCGACTAGCCTGCGGGATGCATCCTCTCGCACGTGTTTTTACTCGACTAGCCTGCGGGATGCATCCTCTCGCACGTGTTTTTACTCGACTAGCCTGCAGGATGCATCCTCTCGCACGTGTTTTTACTCGACTAGCCTGCGGGATGCATCCTCTCGCACGTGTTTTTGCTCGACTAGCCTGCGGGATGCATCCTCTCGCACGTGTTTGTGCTCGACTAGCCTGCGGGATGCATCCTCTCGCACGTGTTTTTACTCGACTAGCCTGCGGGATGCATCCTCTCGCACGTGTTTTTACTCGACTACCCTGCGGGATGCATCCTCTCGCACGTGTTTTTGCTCGACTAGGCATGCGCATCCCAAAAAACCTGCGCATGCGCATCCCACAAAACCTGCGCATGCGCATCCCACAAAACCTCGCACGTGTTTTTACTCGACTAGCCTGCGGGATTCATCCTCTCGCACGTGTTTTTGCTCGACTAGCCATGCGCATCCCAAAAAACCTGCGCATGCGCATCCCACAAAACCTGCGCATGCGCATCCCACGAAACCTCGCACGTGTTTGTGCTCGACTAGCCTGCGGGATGCATCCTTTCGCACGTGTTTTTACTCGACTAGCCTGCGGGATGCATCCTCTCGCACGTGTTTTTGCTCGACTAGCCTGCGGGATGCATCCTCTCGCACGTGTTTGTGCTCGACTAGCCTGCGGGATGCATCCTCTCGCACGTGTTTTTACTCAACTAGCCTGCGGGATGCATCCTCTCGCACGTGTTTTTGCTCGACTAGCCTGCGGGATGCATCCTCTCGCACGTGTTTTTGCTCGACTAGCCTGCGGGATGCATCCTCTCGCACGTGTTTTTACTCGTCTAGCCTGCGGGATGCATCCTCTCGCACGTGTTTTTACTCGACTACCCTGCGGGATGCATCCTCTCGCACGTGTTTATGCTCGACTAGCCATGCGCATCCCAAAAAGCCTGCGCATGCGCATCCCACAAAACCTCGCACGTGTTTTTACTCGACTAGCCTGCGGGATGCATCCTCTCGCACGTGTTTTTACTCGACTAGCCTGCGGGATGCATCCTCTCGCACGTGTTTTTACTCGACTAGCCTGCGGGATGCATCCTCTCGCACGTGTTTTTACTCGACTAGCCTGCAGGATGCATCCTCTCGCACGTGTTTTTACTCGACTACCCTGCGGGATGCATCCTCTCGCACGTGTTTTTGCTCGACTAGCCTGCGGGATGCATCCTCTCGCACGTGTTTGTGCTCGACTAGCCTGCGGGATGCATCCTCTCGCACGTGTTTTTACTCGACTAGCCTGCGGGATGCATCCTCTCGCACGTGTTTTTACTCGACTACCCTGCGGGATGCATCCTCTCGCACGTGTTTTTGCTCGACTAGCCATGCGCATCCCAAAAAACCTGCGCATGCGCATCACAAAAAACCTGCGCATATGCATCCCACAAAACCTCACACTTGTTTTTACTCGACTAGCCTGCGGGATGCATCCTCTCGCACGTGTTTTTACTCGACTAGCCTGCGGGATGCATCCTCTCGCATGTGTTTTTGCTCGACTAGCCTGCGGGATGCATCCTCTCGCACGTGTTTTTACTCGACTACCCTGCGGGATGCATCCTCTCGCACGTGTTTTTGCTCGACTAGCCATGCGCATCCCAAAAAACATGCGCATGCGCATCCCACAAAACCTGCGCATCCCACAAAACCTCGCACGTGTTTTTCCTCGACTAGCCTGCGGGATGCATCCTCTCGCACGTGTTTTTACTCGACTACCCTGCGGGATGCATCCTCTCGCACGTGTTTTTACTCGACTAGCCTGCAGGATGCATCCTCTCGCACGTGTTTTTACTCGACTAGCCTGCGGGATGCATCCTCTCGCACGTGTTTTTGCTCGACTAGCCTGCGGGATGCTACCTCTCGCAAGTGTTTTTACTCGACTAGCCTGCGGGATGCATCCTCTCGCACGTGTTTTTACTCGACTACCGTGCGGGATGCATCCTCTCGCACGTGTTTTTACTCGACTAGCCTGCAGGATGCATCCTCTCGCACGTGTTTTTACTCGACTAGCCTGCGGGATGCATCCTCTCGCACGTGTTTTTGCTCGACTAGCCATGCGCATCCCAAAAAACCTGCGCATGCGCATCCCACAAAACCTCGCACGTGTTTTTACTCGACTAGCCTGCGGGATGCATCCTCTCGCACGTGTTTTTACTCGACTAGCCTGCGGGATGCATCCTCTCGCACGTGTTTTTACTCGACTAGCCTGCGGGATGCATCCTCTCGCACGTGTTTTTGCTCGACTAGCCTGCGGGATGCTACCTCTCGCACGTGTTTTTACTCGACTAGCCTGCGGGATGCATCCTCTCGCACGTGTTTTTACTCGACTACCCTGCGGGATGCATCCTCTCGCACGTGTTTTTGCTCGACTAGCCATGCGCATCCCAAAAAACCTGCGCATGCGCATCCCACAAAACCTGCGCATGCGCATCCCACAAAACCTCGCACGTGTTTTTACTCGACTAGCCTGCGGGATGCATCCTCTCGCACGTGTTTTTACTCGACTAGCCTGCGGGATGCATAATCTCGCACGTGTTTTTACTCGACTAGCCTGCGGGATGCATCCTCTCGCACGTGTTTTTACTCGACTAGCCTGCAGGATGCATCCTCTCGCACGTGTTTTTACTCGACTAGCCTGCGGGATGCATCCTCTCGCACGTGTTTTTGCTCGACTAGCCTGCGGGATGCATCCTCTCGCACGTGTTTGTGCTCGACTAGCCTGCGGGATGCATCCTCTCGCACGTGTTTTTACTCGACTAGCCTGCGGGATGCATCCTCTCGCACGTGTTTTTGCTCGACTAGCCTGCGGGATGCATCCTCTCGCACGTGTTTTTGCTCGACTAGCCTGCGGGATGCATCCTCTCGCACGTGTTTTTACTCGACTAGCCTGCGGGATGCATCCTCTCGCACGTGTTTTTACTCGACTACCCTGCGGGATGCATCCTCTCGCACGTGTTTTTGCTCGACTAGGCATGCGCATCCCAAAAAACCTGCGCATGCGCATCCCAAAAAACCTGCGCATGTGCATCCCAAAAAACCTGCGCATGCGCATCCCACAAAACCTGCGCATGCGCATCCCACAAAACCTCGCACGTGTTTTTACTCGACTAGCCTGCGGGATGCATCCTCTCGCACGTGTTTTTGCTCGACTAGCCATGCGCATCCCAAAAAACCTGCGCATGCGCATCCCACAAAACCTGCGCATGCGCATCCCACGAAACCTCGCACGTGTTTGTGCTCGACTAGCCTGCGGGATGCATCCTCTCGCACGTGTTTTTACTCGACTACCCTGCGGGATGCATCCTCTCGCACGTGTTTTTACTCGACTAGCCTGCAGGATGCATCCTCTCGCACGTGTTTTTACTCGACTAGCCTGCGGGATGCATCCTCTCGCACGTGTTTTTGCTCGACTAGCCATGCGCATCCCAAAAAACCTGCGCATGCGCATCCCACAAAACCTCGCACGTGTTTTTACTCGACTAGCCTGCGGGATGCATCCTCTCGCACGTGTTTTTACTCGACTAGCCTGCGGGATGCATCCTCTCGCACGTGTTTTTACTCGACTAGCCTGCGGGATGCATCCTCTCGCACGTGTTTTTGCTCGACTAGCCTGCGGGATGCTACCTCTCGCACGTGTTTTTACTCGACTAGCCTGCGGGATGCATCCTCTCGCACGTGTTTTTACTCGACTACCCTGCGGGATGCATCCTCTCGCACGTGTTTTTGCTCGACTAGCCATGCGCATCCCAAAAAACCTGCGCATGCGCATCCCACAAAACCTGCGCATGCGCATCCCACAAAACCTCGCACGTGTTTTTACTCGACTAGCCTGCGGGATGCATCCTCTCGCACGTGTTTTTACTCGACTAGCCTGCGGGATGCATAATCTCGCACGTGTTTTTACTCGACTAGCCTGCGGGATGCATCCTCTCGCACGTGTTTTTACTCGACTAGCCTGCAGGATGCATCCTCTCGCACGTGTTTTTACTCGACTAGCCTGCGGGATGCATCCTCTCGCACGTGTTTTTGCTCGACTAGCCTGCGGGATGCATCCTCTCGCACGTGTTTGTGCTCGACTAGCCTGCGGGATGCATCCTCTCGCACGTGTTTTTACTCGACTAGCCTGCGGGATGCATCCTCTCGCACGTGTTTTTGCTCGACTAGCCTGCGGGATGCATCCTCTCGCACGTGTTTTTGCTCGACTAGCCTGCGGGATGCATCCTCTCGCACGTGTTTTTACTCGACTAGCCTGCGGGATGCATCCTCTCGCACGTGTTTTTACTCGACTACCCTGCGGGATGCATCCTCTCGCACGTGTTTTTGCTCGACTAGGCATGCGCATCCCAAAAAACCTGCGCATGCGCATCCCAAAAAACCTGCGCATGTGCATCCCAAAAAACCTGCGCATGCGCATCCCACAAAACCTGCGCATGCGCATCCCACAAAACCTCGCACGTGTTTTTACTCGACTAGCCTGCGGGATGCATCCTCTCGCACGTGTTTTTGCTCGACTAGCCATGCGCATCCCAAAAAACCTGCGCATGCGCATCCCACAAAACCTGCGCATGCGCATCCCACGAAACCTCGCACGTGTTTGTGCTCGACTAGCCTGCGGGATGCATCCTTTCGCACGTGTTTTTACTCGACTAGCCTGCGGGATGCATCCTCTCGCACGTGTTTTTGCTCGACTAGCCTGCGGGATGCATCCTCACGCACGTGTTTGTGCTCGACTAGCCTGCGGGATGCATCCTCTCGCACGTGTTTTTACTCGACTAGCCTGCGGGATGCATCCTCTCGCACGTGTTTTTGCTCGATTAGCCTGCGGGATGCATCCTCTCGCACGTGTTTTTACTCGACTAGCCTGCGGGATGCATCCTCTCGCACGTGTTTTTACTCGACTACCCTGCGGGATGCATCCTCTATCACGTGTTTTTGCTCGACTAGCCATGCGCATCCCAAAAAACCTGCGCATGCGCATCCCAAAAAACCTGCGCATGCGCATCCCACAAAACCTGCGCATGCGCATCCCACAAAACCTCGCACGTGTTTTTACTCGACTAGCCTGCGGGATGCATCCTCTCGCACGTGTTTTTACTCGACTAGCCTGCGGGATGCATCCTCTCGCACGTGTTTTTGCTCGACTAGCCTGCGGGATGCATCCTCTCGCACGTGTTTTTACTCGACTAGCCTGCGGGATGCATCCTCTCGCACGTGTTCTTACTCGACTAGCCTGCGGGATGCATCCTCTCGCACGTGTTTTTACTCGACTACCCTGCGGGATGCATCCTCTCGCACGTGTTTTTGCTCGACTAGCCATGCGCGTCCCAAAAAACCTGCGCATGCGCATCCCACAAAACCTGCGCATGCGCATCCCACAAAACCTCGCACGTGTTTTTACTCGACTAGCCTGCGGGATGCATCCTCTCGCACGTGTTTTTACTCGACTAGCCTGCGGGATGCATCCTCTCGCACGTGTTTTTGCTCGACTAGCCTGCGGGATGCATCCTCTCGCACGTGTTTTTACTCGACTAGCCTGCGGGATGCATCCTCTCGCACGTGTTCTTACTCGACTAGCCTGCGGGATGCATCCTCTCGCACGTGTTTTTACTCGACTAGCCTGCGGGATGCATCCTCTCGCACGTGTTTTTACTCGACTAGCCTGCGGGATGCATCCTCTCGCACGTGTTTTTACTCGACTAGCCTGCGGGATGCATCCTCTCGCACGTGTTTTTACTCGACTAGCCTGCAGGATGCATCCTCTCGCACGTGTTTTTACTCGACTAGCCTGCGGGATGCATCCTCTCGCACGTGTTTTTGCTCGACTAGCCTGCGGGATGCATCCTCTCGCACGTGTTTGTGCTCGACTAGCCTGCGGGATGCATCCTCT
This sequence comes from Lasioglossum baleicum, assembly GCF_051020765.1. Taxonomy (NCBI): domain Eukaryota; kingdom Metazoa; phylum Arthropoda; class Insecta; order Hymenoptera; family Halictidae; genus Lasioglossum; species Lasioglossum baleicum. The sequence continues at coordinate 20,826 of NW_027469551.1, forward strand.
CGCACGTGTTTTTACTCGACTAGCCTGCGGGATGCATCCTCTCGCACGTGTTTTTACTCGACTACCCTGCGGGATGCATCCTCTCGCACGTGTTTTTGCTCGACTAGGCATGCGCATCCCAAAAAACCTGCGCATGCGCATCCCACAAAACCTGCGCATGCGCATCCCACAAAACCTCGCACGTGTTTTTACTCGACTAGCCTGCGGGATTCATCCTCTCGCACGTGTTTTTGCTCGACTAGCCATGCGCATCCCAAAAAACCTGCGCATGCGCATCCCACAAAACCTGCGCATGCGCATCCCACGAAACCTCGCACGTGTTTGTGCTCGACTAGCCTGCGGGATGCATCCTTTCGCACGTGTTTTTACTCGACTAGCCTGCGGGATGCATCCTCTCGCACGTGTTTTTGCTCGACTAGCCTGCGGGATGCATCCTCTCGCACGTGTTTGTGCTCGACTAGCCTGCGGGATGCATCCTCTCGCACGTGTTTTTACTCAACTAGCCTGCGGGATGCATCCTCTCGCACGTGTTTTTGCTCGACTAGCCTGCGGGATGCATCCTCTCGCACGTGTTTTTGCTCGACTAGCCTGCGGGATGCATCCTCTCGCACGTGTTTTTACTCGTCTAGCCTGCGGGATGCATCCTCTCGCACGTGTTTTTACTCGACTACCCTGCGGGATGCATCCTCTCGCACGTGTTTATGCTCGACTAGCCATGCGCATCCCAAAAAGCCTGCGCATGCGCATCCCACAAAACCTCGCACGTGTTTTTACTCGACTAGCCTGCGGGATGCATCCTCTCGCACGTGTTTTTACTCGACTAGCCTGCGGGATGCATCCTCTCGCACGTGTTTTTACTCGACTAGCCTGCGGGATGCATCCTCTCGCACGTGTTTTTACTCGACTAGCCTGCAGGATGCATCCTCTCGCACGTGTTTTTACTCGACTAGCCTGCGGGATGCATCCTCTCGCACGTGTTTTTGCTCGACTAGCCATGCGCATCCCAAAAAACCTGCGCATGCGCATCCCACAAAACCTCGCACGTGTTTTTACTCGACTAGCCTGCGGGATGCATCCTCTCGCACGTGTTTTTGCTCGACTAGCCTGCGGGATGGATCCTCTCGCACGTGTTTTTGCTCGACTAGCCTGCGGGATGCATCCTCTCGCACGTGTTTTTACTCGACTAGCCTGCGGGATGCATCCTCTCGCACGTGTTTTTACTCGACTACCCTGCGGGATGCATCCTCTCGCACGTGTTTATGCTCGACTAGCCATGCGCATCCCAAAAAGCCTGCGCATGCGCATCCCACAAAACCTCGCACGTGTTTTTACTCGACTAGCCTGCGGGATGCATCCTCTCGCACGTGTTTTTACTCGACTAGCCTGCAGGATGCATCCTCTCGCACGTGTTTTTACTCGACTAGCCTGCGGGATGCATCCTCTCGCACGTGTTTTTGCTCGACTAGCCATGCGCATCCCAAAAAACCTGCGCATGCGCATCCCAAAAAACCTGCGCATATGCATCCCACAAAACCTCACACTTGTTTTTACTCGACTAGCCTGCGGGATGCATCCTCTCGCACGTGTTTTTACTCGACTAGCCTGCGGGATGCATCCTCTCGCATGTGTTTTTGCTCGACTAGCCTGCGGGATGCATCCTCTCGCACGTGTTTTTACTCGACTACCCTGCGGGATGCATCCTCTCGCACGTGTTTTTGCTCGACTAGCCATGCGCATCCCAAAAAACATGCGCATGCGCATCCCACAAAACCTGCGCATCCCACAAAACCTCGCACGTGTTTTTCCTCGACTAGCCTGCGGGATGCATCCTCTCGCACGTGTTTTTACTCGACTACCCTGCGGGATGCATCCTCTCGCACGTGTTTTTACTCGACTAGCCTGCAGGATGCATCCTCTCGCACGTGTTTTTACTCGACTAGCCTGCGGGATGCATCCTCTCGCACGTGTTTTTGCTCGACTAGCCTGCGGGATGCTACCTCTCGCAAGTGTTTTTACTCGACTAGCCTGCGGGATGCATCCTCTCGCACGTGTTTTTACTCGACTACCGTGCGGGATGCATCCTCTCGCACGTGTTTTTACTCGACTAGCCTGCAGGATGCATCCTCTCGCACGTGTTTTTACTCGACTAGCCTGCGGGATGCATCCTCTCGCACGTGTTTTTGCTCGACTAGCCATGCGCATCCCAAAAAACCTGCGCATGCGCATCCCACAAAACCTCGCACGTGTTTTTACTCGACTAGCCTGCGGGATGCATCCTCTCGCACGTGTTTTTACTCGACTAGCCTGCGGGATGCATCCTCTCGCACGTGTTTTTACTCGACTAGCCTGCGGGATGCATCCTCTCGCACGTGTTTTTGCTCGACTAGCCTGCGGGATGCTACCTCTCGCACGTGTTTTTACTCGACTAGCCTGCGGGATGCATCCTCTCGCACGTGTTTTTACTCGACTACCCTGCGGGATGCATCCTCTCGCACGTGTTTTTGCTCGACTAGCCATGCGCATCCCAAAAAACCTGCGCATGCGCATCCCACAAAACCTGCGCATGCGCATCCCACAAAACCTCGCACGTGTTTTTACTCGACTAGCCTGCGGGATGCATCCTCTCGCACGTGTTTTTACTCGACTAGCCTGCGGGATGCATAATCTCGCACGTGTTTTTACTCGACTAGCCTGCGGGATGCATCCTCTCGCACGTGTTTTTACTCGACTAGCCTGCAGGATGCATCCTCTCGCACGTGTTTTTACTCGACTAGCCTGCGGGATGCATCCTCTCGCACGTGTTTTTGCTCGACTAGCCTGCGGGATGCATCCTCTCGCACGTGTTTGTGCTCGACTAGCCTGCGGGATGCATCCTCTCGCACGTGTTTTTACTCGACTAGCCTGCGGGATGCATCCTCTCGCACGTGTTTTTGCTCGACTAGCCTGCGGGATGCATCCTCTCGCACGTGTTTTTGCTCGACTAGCCTGCGGGATGCATCCTCTCGCACGTGTTTTTACTCGACTAGCCTGCGGGATGCATCCTCTCGCACGTGTTTTTACTCGACTACCCTGCGGGATGCATCCTCTCGCACGTGTTTTTGCTCGACTAGGCATGCGCATCCCAAAAAACCTGCGCATGCGCATCCCAAAAAACCTGCGCATGTGCATCCCAAAAAACCTGCGCATGCGCATCCCACAAAACCTGCGCATGCGCATCCCACAAAACCTCGCACGTGTTTTTACTCGACTAGCCTGCGGGATGCATCCTCTCGCACGTGTTTTTGCTCGACTAGCCATGCGCATCCCAAAAAACCTGCGCATGCGCATCCCACAAAACCTGCGCATGCGCATCCCACGAAACCTCGCACGTGTTTGTGCTCGACTAGCCTGCGGGATGCATCCTTTCGCACGTGTTTTTACTCGACTAGCCTGCGGGATGCATCCTCTCGCACGTGTTTTTGCTCGACTAGCCTGCGGGATGAATCCTCACGCACGTGTTTGTGCTCGACTAGCCTGCGGGATGCATCCTCTCGCACGTGTTTTTACTCGACTAGCCTGCGGGATGCATCCTCTCGCACGTGTTTTTGCTCGATTAGCCTGCGGGATGCATCCTCTCGCACGTGTTTTTACTCGACTAGCCTGCGGGATGCATCCTCTCGCACGTGTTTTTACTCGACTACCCTGCGGGATGCATCCTCTATCACGTGTTTTTGCTCGACTAGCCATGCGCATCCCAAAAAACCTGCGCATGCGCATCCCAAAAAACCTGCGCATGCGCATCCCACAAAACCTGCGCATGCGCATCCCACAAAACCTCGCACGTGTTTTTACTCGACTAGCCTGCGGGATGCATCCTCTCGCACGTGTTTTTACTCGACTAGCCTGCGGGATGCATCCTCTCGCACGTGTTTTTGCTCGACTAGCCTGCGGGATGCATCCTCTCGCACGTGTTTTTACTCGACTAGCCTGCGGGATGCATCCTCTCGCACGTGTTCTTACTCGACTAGCCTGCGGGATGCATCCTCTCGCACGTGTTTTTACTCGACTACCCTGCGGGATGCATCCTCTCGCACGTGTTTTTGCTCGACTAGCCATGCGCGTCCCAAAAAACCTGCGCATGCGCATCCCACAAAACCTGCGCATGCGCATCCCACAAAACCTCGCACGTGTTTTTACTCGACTAGCCTGCGGGATGCATCCTCTCGCACGTGTTTTTACTCGACTAGCCTGCGGGATGCATCCTCTCGCACGTGTTTTTGCTCGACTAGCCATGCGCATCCCAAAAAACCTGCGCATGCGCATCCCACAAAACCTGCGCATGCGCATCCCACGAAACCTCGCACGTGTTTGTGCTCGACTAGCCTGCGGGATGCATCCTTTCGCACGTGTTTTTACTCGACTAGCCTGCGGGATGCATCCTCTCGCACGTGTTTTTGCTCGACTAGCCTGCGGGATGCATCCTCTCGCACGTGTTTGTGCTCGACTAGCCTGCGGGATGCATCCTCTCGCACGTGTTTTTACTCAACTAGCCTGCGGGATGCATCCTCTCGCACGTGTTTTTGCTCGACTAGCCTGCGGGATGCATCCTCTCGCACGTGTTTTTGCTCGACTAGCCTGCGGGATGCATCCTCTCGCACGTGTTTTTACTCGTCTAGCCTGCGGGATGCATCCTCTCGCACGTGTTTTTACTCGACTACCCTGCGGGATGCATCCTCTCGCACGTGTTTATGCTCGACTAGCCATGCGCATCCCAAAAAGCCTGCGCATGCGCATCCCACAAAACCTCGCACGTGTTTTTACTCGACTAGCCTGCGGGATGCATCCTCTCGCACGTGTTTTTACTCGACTAGCCTGCGGGATGCATCCTCTCGCACGTGTTTTTACTCGACTAGCCTGCGGGATGCATCCTCTCGCACGTGTTTTTACTCGACTAGCCTGCAGGATGCATCCTCTCGCACGTGTTTTTACTCGACTAGCCTGCGGGATGCATCCTCTCGCACGTGTTTTTGCTCGACTAGCCATGCGCATCCCAAAAAACCTGCGCATGCGCATCCCACAAAACCTCGCACGTGTTTTTACTCGACTAGCCTGCGGGATGCATCCTCTCGCACGTGTTTTTGCTCGACTAGCCTGCGGGATGGATCCTCTCGCACGTGTTTTTGCTCGACTAGCCTGCGGGATGCATCCTCTCGCACGTGTTTTTACTCGACTAGCCTGCGGGATGCATCCTCTCGCACGTGTTTTTACTCGACTACCCTGCGGGATGCATCCTCTCGCACGTGTTTATGCTCGACTAGCCATGCGCATCCCAAAAAGCCTGCGCATGCGCATCCCACAAAACCTCGCACGTGTTTTTACTCGACTAGCCTGCGGGATGCATCCTCTCGCACGTGTTTTTACTCGACTAGCCTGCAGGATGCATCCTCTCGCACGTGTTTTTACTCGACTAGCCTGCGGGATGCATCCTCTCGCACGTGTTTTTGCTCGACTAGCCATGCGCATCCCAAAAAACCTGCGCATGCGCATCCCAAAAAACCTGCGCATATGCATCCCACAAAACCTCACACTTGTTTTTACTCGACTAGCCTGCGGGATGCATCCTCTCGCACGTGTTTTTACTCGACTAGCCTGCGGGATGCATCCTCTCGCATGTGTTTTTGCTCGACTAGCCTGCGGGATGCATCCTCTCGCACGTGTTTTTACTCGACTACCCTGCGGGATGCATCCTCTCGCACGTGTTTTTGCTCGACTAGCCATGCGCATCCCAAAAAACATGCGCATGCGCATCCCACAAAACCTGCGCATCCCACAAAACCTCGCACGTGTTTTTCCTCGACTAGCCTGCGGGATGCATCCTCTCGCACGTGTTTTTACTCGACTACCCTGCGGGATGCATCCTCTCGCACGTGTTTTTACTCGACTAGCCTGCAGGATGCACCCTCTCGCACGTGTTTTTACTCGACTAGCCTGCGGGATGCATCCTCTCGCACGTGTTTTTGCTCGACTAGCCATGCGCATCCCAAAAAACCTGCGCATGCGCATCCCACAAAACCTCGCACGTGTTTTTACTCGACTAGCCTGCGGGATGCATCCTCTCGCACGTGTTTTTACTCGACTAGCCTGCGGGATGCATCCTCTCGCACGTGTTTTTACTCGACTAGCCTGCGGGATGCATCCTCTCGCACGTGTTTTTGCTCGACTAGCCTGCGGGATGCTACCTCTCGCACGTGTTTTTACTCGACTAGCCTGCGGGATGCATCCTCTCGCACGTGTTTTTACTCGACTACCCTGCGGGATGCATCCTCTCGCACGTGTTTTTGCTCGACTAGCCATGCGCATCCCAAAAAACCTGCGCATGCGCATCCCACAAAACCTCGCACGTGTTTTTACTCGACTAGCCTGCGGGATGCATCCTCTCGCACGTGTTTTTGCTCGACTAGCCTGCGGGATGCATCCTCTCGCACGTGTTTGTGCTCGACTAGCCTGCGGGATGCATCCTCTCGCACGTGTTTTTACTCGACTAGCCTGCGGGATGCATCCTCTCGCACGTGTTTTTGCTCGACTAGCCTGCGGGATGCATCCTCTCGCACGTGTTTTTGCTCGACTAGCCTGCGGGATGCATCCTCTCGCACGTGTTTTTACTCGACTAGCCTGCGGGATGCATCCTCTCGCACGTGTTTTTACTCGACTACCCTGCGGGATGCATCCTCTCGCACGTGTTTTTGCTCGACTAGGCATGCGCATCCCAAAAAACCTGCGCATGCGCATCCCAAAAAACCTGCGCATGTGCATCCCAAAAAACCTGCGCATGCGCATCCCACAAAACCTGCGCATGCGCATCCCACAAAACCTCGCACGTGTTTTTACTCGACTAGCCTGCGGGATGCATCCTCTCGCACGTGTTTTTGCTCGACTAGCCATGCGCATCCCAAAAAACCTGCGCATGCGCATCCCACGAAACCTCGCACGTGTTTGTGCTCGACTAGCCTGCGGGATGCATCCTTTCGCACGTGTTTTTACTCGACTAGCCTGCGGGATGCATCCTCTCGCACGTGTTTTTGCTCGACTAGCCTGCGGGATGCATCCTCACGCACGTGTTTGTGCTCGACTAGCCTGCGGGATGCATCCTCTCGCACGTGTTTTTACTCGACTAGCCTGCGGGATGCATCCTCTCGCACGTGTTTTTGCTCGACTAGCCTGCGGGATGCATCCTCTCGCACGTGTTTTTGCTCGACTAGCCTGCGGGATGCATCCTCTCGCACGTGTTTTTACTCGACTAGCCTGCGGGATGCATCCTCTCGCACGTGTTTTTACTCGACTACCCTGCGGGATGCATCCTCTCGCACGTGTTTATGCTCGACTAGCCATGCGCATCCCAAAAAGCCTGCGCATGCGCATCCCACAAAACCTCGCACGTGTTTTTACTCGACTAGCCTGCGGGATGCATCCTCTCGCACGTGTTTTTACTCGACTAGCCTGCGGGATGCATCCTCTCGCACGTGTTTTTACTCGACTAGCCTGCGGGATGCATCCCCTCGCACGTGTTTTTACTCGACTAGCCTGCAGGATGCATCCTCTCGCACGTGTTTTTACTCGACTAGCCTGCGGGATGCATCCTCTCGCACGTGTTTTTGCTCGACTAGCCATGCGCATCCCAAAAAACCTGCGCATGCGCATCCCACAAAACCTCGCATGTGTTTTTACTCGACTAGCCTGCGGGATGCATCCTCTCGCACGTGTTTTTGCTCGACTAGCCTGCGGGATGGATCCTCTCGCACGTGTTTTTGCTCGACTAGCCTGCGGGATGCATCCTCTCGCACGTGTTTTTACTCGACTAGCCTGCGGGATGCATCCTCTCGCACGTGTTTTTACTCGACTACCCTGCGGGATGCATCCTCTCGCACGTGTTTATGCTCGACTAGCCATGCGCATCCCAAAAAGCCTGCGCATGCGCATCCCACAAAACTTCGCACGTGTTTTTACTCGACTAGCCTGCGGGATGCATCCTCTCGCACGTGTTTTTACTCGACTAGCCTGCAGGATGCATCCTCTCGCACGTGTTTTTACTCGACTAGCCTGCGGGATGCATCCTCTCGCACGTGTTTTTGCTCGACTAGCCATGCGCATCCCAAAAAACCTGCGCATGCGCATCCCAAAAAACCTGCGCATATGCATCCCACAAAACCTCACACTTGTTTTTACTCGACTAGCGTGCGGGATGCATCCTCTCGCACGTGTTTTTACTCGACTAGCCTGCGGGATGCATCCTCTCGCATGTGTTTTTGCTCGACTAGCCTGCGGGATGCATCCTCTCGCACGTGTTTTTACTCGACTACCCTGCGGGATGCATCCTCTCGCACGTGTTTTTGCTCGACTAGCCATGCGCATCCCAAAAAACATGCGCATGCGCATCCCACAAAACCTGCGCATCCCACAAAACCTCGCACGTGTTTTTCCTCGACTAGCCTGCGGGATGCATCCTCTCGCACGTGTTTTTACTCGACTAGCCTGCGGGATGCATCCTCTCGCACGTGTTTTTACTCGACTAGCCTGCGGGATGCATCCTCTCGCACGTGTTTTTACTCGACTAGCCTGCAGGATGCATCCTCTCGCACGTGTTTTTACTCGACTAGCCTGCGGGATGCATCCTCTCGCACGTGTTTTTGCTCGACTAGGCATGCGCATCCCAAAAAACCTGCGCATGCGCATCCCACAAAACCTGCGCATGCGCATCCCACAAAACCTCGCACGTGTTTTTACTCGACTAGCCTGCGGGATGCATCCTCTCGCACGTGTTTTTACTCGACTAACCTGCGGGATGCATCCTCTCGCACGTGTTTATGCTCGACTAGCCATGCGCATCCCAAAAAGCCTGCGCATGCGCATCCCACAAAACCTCGCACGTGTTTTTACTCGACTAGCCTGCAGGATGCATCCTCTCGCACGTGTTTTTACTCGACTAGCCTGCGGGATGCATCCTCTCGCACGTGTTTTTGCTCGACTAGCCTGCGGGATGCATCCTCTCGCACGTGTTTTTGCTCGACTAACCATGCGCATCCCAAAAAACCTGCGCATGCGCATCCCAAAAAACCTGCGCATGCGCGTCCCACAAAACCTGCGCATGCGCATCCCACAAAACCTCGCACGTGTTTGTGCTCGACTAGCCTGCGGGATGCATCCTTTCGCACGTGTTTTTACTCGACTAGCCTGCGGGATGCATCCTCTTGCACGTGTTTTTGCTCGACTAGCCTGCGGGATGCATCCTCTCGCACGTGTTTGTGCTCGACTAGCCTGCGGGATGCATCCTCTCGCACGTGTTTTTACTCGACTAGCCTGCGGGATGCATCCTCTCGCACGTGTTTTTACTCGACTACCCTGCGGGATGCATCCTCTCGCACGTGTTTATGCTCGACTAGCCATGCGCATCCCAAAAAGCCTGCGCATGCGCATCCCACAAAACCTCGCACGTGTTTTTACTCGACTAGCCTGCAGGATGCATCCTCTCGCACGTGTTTTTACTCGACTAGCCTGCGGGATGCATCCTCTCGCACGTGTTTTTGCTCGACTAGCCTGCGGGATGCATCCTCTCGCACGTGTTTTTGCTCGACTAACCATGCGCATCCCAAAAAACCTGCGCATGCGCATCCCAAAAAACCTGCGCATGCGCGTCCCACAAAACCTGCGCATGCGCATCCCACAAAACCTCGCACGTGTTTGTGCTCGACTAGCCTGCGGGATGCATCCTTTCGCACGTGTTTTTACTCGACTAGCCTGCGGGATGCATCCTCTCGCACGTGTTTTTACTCGACTAGCCTGCGGGATGGATCCTCTCGCACGTGTTTTTGCTCGACTAGCCTGCGGGATGCATCCTCTCGCACGTGTTTTTACTCGACTAGCCTGCGGGATGCATCCTCTCGCACGTGTTTTTACTCGACTACCCTGCGGGATGCATCCTCTCGCACGTGTTTATGCTCGACTAGCCATGCGCATCCCAAAAAGCCTGCGCATGCGCATCCCACAAAACCTCGCACGTGTTTTTACTCGACTAGCCTGCGGGATGCATCCTCTCGCACGTGTTTTTACTCGACTAGCCTGCAGGATGCATCCTCTCGCACGTGTTTTTACTCGACTAGCCTGCGGGATGCATCCTCTCGCACGTGTTTTTGCTCGACTAGCCATGCGCATCCCAAAAAACCTGCGCATGCGCATCCCAAAAAACCTGCGCATATGCATCCCACAAAACCTCACACTTGTTTTTACTCGACTAGCGTGCGGGATGCATCCTCTCGCACGTGTTTTTACTCGACTAGCCTGCGGGATGCATCCTCTCGCATGTGTTTTCGCTCGACTAGCCTGCGGGATGCATCCTCTCGCACGTGTTTTTACTCGACTACCCTGCGGGATGCATCCTCTCGCACGTGTTTTTGCTCGACTAGCCATGCGCATCCCAAAAAACATGCGCATGCGCATCCCACAAAACCTGCGCATCCCACAAAACCTCGCACGTGTTTTTCCTCGACTAGCCTGCGGGATGCATCCTCTCGCACGTGTTTTTACTCGACTAGCCTGCGGGATGCATCCTCTCGCACGTGTTTTTACTCGACTAGCCTGCGGGATGCATCCTCTCGCACGTGTTTTTACTCGACTAGCCTGCAGGATGCATCATCTCGCACGTGTTTTTACTCGACTAGCCTGCGGGATGCATCCTCTCGCACGTGTTTTTGCTCGACTAGGCATGCGCATCCCAAAAAACCTGCGCATGCGCATCCCACAAAACCTGCGCATGCGCATCCCACAAAACCTCGCACGTGTTTTTACTCGACTAGCCTGCGGGATGCATCCTCTCGCACGTGTTTTTACTCGACTAACCTGCGGGATGCATCCTCTCGCACGTGTTTATGCTCGACTAGCCATGCGCATCCCAAAAAGCCTGCGCATGCGCATCCCACAAAACCTCGCATGTGTTTTTACTCGACTAGCCTGCAGGATGCATCCTCTCGCACGTGTTTTTACTCGACTAGCCTGCGGGATGCATCCTCTCGCACGTGTTTTTGCTCGACTAGCCTGCGGGATGCATCCTCTCGCACGTGTTTTTGCTCGACTAACCATGCGCATCCCAAAAAATCTGCGCATGCGCATCCCAAAAAACCTGCGCATGCGCGTCCCACAAAACCTGCGCATGCGCATCCCACAAAACCTCGCACGTGTTTGTGCTCGACTAGCCTGCGGGATGCATCCTTTCGCACGTGTTTTTACTCGACTAGCCTGCGGGATGCATCCTCTTGCACGTGTTTTTGCTCGACTAGCCTGCGGGATGCATCCTCTCGCACGTGTTTGTGCTCGACTAGCCTGCGGGATGCATCCTCTCGCACGTGTTTTTACTCGACTAGCCTGCGGGATGCATCCTCTCGCACGTGTTTTTACTCGACTACCCTGCGGGATGCATCCTCTCGCACGTGTTTATGCTCGACTAGCCATGCGCATCCCAAAAAGCCTGCGCATGCGCATCCCACAAAACCTCGCACGTGTTTTTACTCGACTAGCCTGCAGGATGCATCCTCTCGCACGTGTTTTTACTCGACTAGCCTGCGGGATGCATCCTCCCGCACGTGTTTTTACTCGACTAGCCTGCGGGATGCATCCTCTCGCACGTGTTTTTGCTCGACTAGCCTGCGGGATGCATCCTCTCGCACGTGTTTTTGCTCGACTAGCCTGCGGGATGCATCCTCTCGCACGTGTTTTTGCTCGACTAGCCTGCGGGATTCATCCTCTCGCACGTGTTTTTACTCGACTAGCCTGCGGGATGCATCCTCTCGCACGTGTTTGTGCTCGACTAGCCTGCGGGATGCATCCTTTCGCACGTGTTTTTACTCGACTAGCCTGCGGGATGCATCCTCTCGCACGTGTTTTTACTCGACTAGCCTGCGGGATGCATCCTCTCGCACGTGTTTGTGCTCGACTAGCCTGCGGGATGCATCCTCTCGCACGTGTTTTTACTCGACTAGCCTGCGGGATGGATCCTCTCGCACGTGTTTTTGCTCGACTAGCCTGCGGGATGCATCCTCTCGCACGTGTTTTTACTCGACTAGCCTGCGGGATGCATCCTCTCGCACGTGTTTTTACTCGACTACCCTGCGGGATGCATCCTCTCGCACGTGTTTATGCTCGACTAGCCATGCGCATCCCAAAAAGCCTGCGCATGCGCATCCCACAAAACCTCGCACGTGTTTTTACTCGACTAGCCTGCGGGATGCATCCTCTCGCACGTGTTTTTACTCGACTAGCCTGCAGGATGCATCCTCTCGCACGTGTTTTTACTCGACTAGCCTGCGGGATGCATCCTCTCGCACGTGTTTTTGCTCGACTAGCCATGCGCATCCCAAAAAACCTGCGCATGCGCATCCCAAAAAACCTGCGCATATGCATCCCACAAAACCTCACACGTGTTTTTACTCGACTAGCCTGCAGGATGCATCCTCTCGCACGTGTTTTTACTCGACTAGCCTGCGGGATGCATCCTCTCGCACGTGTTTTTGCTCGACTAGCCTGCGGGATGCATCCTCTCGCACGTGTTTTTGCTCGACTAACCATGCGCATCCCAAAAAATCTGCGCATGCGCATCCCAAAAAACCTGCGCATGCGCGTCCCACAAAACCTGCGCCTGCGCATCCCACAAAACCTCGCACGTGTTTGTGCTCGACTAGCCTGCGGGATGCATCCTTTCGCACGTGTTTTTACTCGACTAGCCTGCGGGATGCATCCTCTTGCACGTGTTTTTGCTCGACTAGCCTGCGGGATGCATCCTCTCGCACGTGTTTCTGCTCGACTAGCCTGCGGGATGCATCCTCTCGCACGTGTTTTTACTCGGCTAGCCTGCGGGATGCATCCTCTCGCACGTGTTTTTACTCGACTACCCTGCGGGATGCATCCTCTCGCACGTGTTTATGCTCGACTAGCCATGCGCATCCCAAAAAGCCTGCGCATGCGCATCCCACAAAACCTCGCACGTGTTTTTACTCGACTAGCCTGCAGGATGCATCCTCTCGCACGTGTTTTTACTCGACTAGCCTGCGGGATGCATCCTCTCGCACGTGTTTTTGCTCGACTAGCCTGCGGGATGCATCCTCTCGCACGTGTTTTTGCTCGACTAACCATGCGCATCCCAAAAAACCTGCGCATGCGCATCCCAAAAAACCTGCGCATGCGCGTCCCACAAAACCTGCGCATGCGCATCCCACAAAACCTCGCACGTGTTTGTGCTCGACTAGCCTGCGGGATGCATCCTTTCGCACGTGTTTTTACTCGACTAGCCTGCGGGATGCATCCTCTCGCACGTGTTTTTGCTCGACTAGCCTGCGGGATGCATCCTCTCGCACGTGTTTGTGCTCGACTAGCCTGCGGGATGCATCCTCTCGCACGTGTTTTTACTCGACTAGCCTGCGGGATGCATCCTCTCGCACGTGTTTTTGCTCGACCAGCCTGCGGGATGCATCCTCTCGCACGTGTTTTTGCTCGACTAGCCTGCGGGATGCATCCTCTCGCACGTGTTTTTACTCGACTAGCCTGCGGGATGCATCCTCTCGCACGTGTTTTTACTCGACTAGCCTGCAGGATGCATCCTCTCGCACGTGTTTTTACTCGACTAGCCTGCGGGATGCATCCTCTCGCACGTGTTTTTGCTCGACCAGCCTGCGGGATGCATCCTCTCGCACGTGTTTTTGCTCGACTAGCCTGCGGGATGCATCCTCTCGCACGTGTTTTTACTCGACTAGCCTGCGGGATTCATCCTCTCGCACGTGTTTTTACTCGACTAGCCTGCGGGATGCATCCTCTCGCACGTGTTTGTGCTCGACTAGCCTGCGGGATGCATCCTCTCGCACGTGTTTTTACTCGACTTGCCTGCGGGATGCATCCTCTCGCACGTGTTTTTACTCGACTAGCCTGCAGGATGCATCCTCTCGCACGTGTTTTTACTCGACTAGCCTGCGGGATGCATCCTCTCGCACGTGTTTTTGCTCGACTAGCCAGCGGGATGCATCCTCTCGCACGTGTTTTTACTCGACTAGCCTGCGGGAAGCATCCTCTTGCACGTGTTTTTACTCGACTAGCCTGCGGGATGCATCCTCTCGCACGTGCTTTTACTCGACTAGCCTGCGGGATGCATCCTCTCGCACGTGTTTTTACTCGACTAGCCTGCAGGATGCATCCTCTCGCACGTGTTTTTACTCGACTAGCCTGCGGGATGCATCCTCTCGCACGTGTTTTTGCTCGACTAGCCTGCGGGATGCATCCTCTCGCACGTGTTTTTGCTCGACTAGCCTGCGGGATGCATCCTCTCGCACGTGTTTTTACTCGACTAGCCTGCAGGATTCATACTCTCGCACGTGTTTTTACTCGACTAGCCTGCGGGATGCATCCTCTCGCACGTGTTTTTGCTCGACTAGCCTGCGGGATGCATTCTCTCGCACGTGTTTTTACTCGACTAGCCTGCGGGATGCATCCTCCCGCACGTGTTTTTACTCGACTAGCCTGCGGGATGCATCCTCTCGCACGTGTTTTTGCTCGACTAGCCTGCGGGATGCATCCTCTCGCACGTGTTTTTGCTCGACTAGCCTGCAGGATTCATACTCTCGCACGTGTTTTTACTCGACTAGCCTGCGGGATGCATCCTCTCGCACGTGTTTTTGCTCGACTAGCCTGCGGGATGCATTCTCTCGCACGTGTTTTTACTCGACTAGCCTGCGGGATGCATCCTCCCGCACGTGTTTTTACTCGACTAGCCTGCGGGATGCATCCTCTCGCACGTGTTTTTGCTCGACTAGCCTGCGGGATGCATCCTCTCGCACGTGTTTTTGCTCGACTAGCCTGCGGGATGCATCCTCTCGCACGTGTTTTTGCTCGACTAGCCTGCGGGACGCATCCTCTCGCACGTGTTTTTACTCGACTAGCCTGCGGGATGCATCCTCTCGCACGTGTTTTTACTCGACTAGCCTGCGGGAAGCATCCTCTTGCACGTGTTTTTACTCGACTAGCCTGCGGGATGCATCCTCTCGCACGTGTTTTTGCTCGACTAGCCCGCGGGATGCATCCTCTCGCACGTGTTTTTGCTCGACTAGCCTGCGGGATGCATCCTCTCGCACGTGTTTTTGCTCGACCAGCCTGCGGGATGCATCCTCTCGCACGTGTTTTTGCTCGACTAGCCATGCGCATCCCAAAAAACCTGCGCATGCGCATCCCACAAAACCTCGCACGTGTTTTTATTCGACTAGCCTGCGGGATGCATCCTCTCGCACGTGTTTTTACTCGACTAGCCTGCGGGATGCATCCTCTCGCACGTGTTTTTACTCGACTAGCCTGCGGGATGCATCCTCTCGCACGTGTTTTTGCTCGACTAGCCATGCGCATCCCAAAAAACCTGCGCATGCGCATCCCAAAAAACCTGCGCATATGCATCCCACAAAACCTCACACTTGTTTTTACTCGACTAGCGTGCGGGATGCATCCTCTCGCACGTGTTTTTACTCGACTAGCCTGCGGGATGCATCCTCTCGCATGTGTTTTTGCTCGACTACCCTGCGGGATGCATCCTCTCGCACGTGTTTTTGCTCGACTAGCCATGCGCATCCCAAAAAAACCTGCGCATGCGCATCCCAAAAAACCTGCGCATGCGCATCCCACAAAACCTCGCACGTGTTTTTACTCGACTAGCCTGCGGGATGCATCCTCTCGCACGTGTTTTTACTCGACTAGCCTGCGGGATGCATCCTCTCGCACGTGTTTTTACTCGACTAGCCTGCAGGATGCATCCTCTCGCACGTGTTTTTACTCGACTAGCCTGCGGGATGCATCCTCTCGCACGTGTTTTTGCTCGACTAGCCAGCGGGATGCATCCTCTCGCACGTGTTTTTACTCGACTAGCCTGCGGGAAGCATCCTCTTGCACGTGTTTTTACTCGACTAGCCTGCGGGATGCATCCTCTCGCACGTGCTTTTACTCGACTAGCCTGCGGGATGCATCCTCTCGCACGTGTTTTTACTCGACTAGCCTGCAGGATGCATCCTCTCGCACGTGTTTTTACTCGACTAGCCTGCGGGATGCATCCTCTCGCACGTGTTTTTGCTCGACTAGCCTGCGGGATGCATCCTCTCGCACGTGTTTTTGCTCGACTAGCCTGCGGGATGCATCCTCTCGCACGTGTTTTTACTCGACTAGCCTGCGGGATGCATCCTCTCGCACGTGTTTTTACTCGACTAGCCTGCGGGAAGCATCCTCTTGCACGTGTTTTTACTCGACTAGCCTGCGGGATGCATCCTCTCGCACGTGTTTTTACTCGACTAGCCTGCAGGATTCATACTCTCGCACGTGTTTTTACTCGACTAGCCTGCGGGATGCATCCTCTCGCACGTGTTTTTGCTCGACTAGCCTGTGGGATGCATTCTCTCGCACGTGTTTTTACTCGACTAGCCTGCGGGATGCATCCTCCCGCACGTGTTTTTACTCGACTAGCCTGCGGGATGCATCCTCTCGCACGTGTTTTTGCTCGACTAGCCTGCGGGATGCATCCTCTCGCACGTGTTTTTGCTCGACTAGCCTGCGGGATGCATCCTCTCGCACGTGTTTTTGCTCGACTAGCCTGCGGGACGCATCCTCTCGCACGTGTTTTTACTCGACTAGCCTGCGGGATGCATCCTCTCGCACGTGTTTTTACTCGACTAGCCTGCGGGAAGCATCCTCTTGCACGTGTTTTTACTCGACTAGCCTGCGGGATGCATCCTCTCGCACGTGTTTTTGCTCGACTAGCCTGCGGGATGCATCCTCTCGCACGTGTTTTTGCTCGACTAGCCTGCGGGATGCATCCTCTCGCACGTGTTTTTGCTCGACCAGCCTGCGGGATGCATCCTCTCGCACGTGTTTTTGCTCGACTAGCCATGCGCATCCCAAAAAACCTGCGCATGCGCATCCCACAAAACCTCGCACGTGTTTTTATTCGACTAGCCTGCGGGATGCATCCTCTCGCACGTGTTTTTACTCGACTAGCCTGCGGGATGCATCCTCTCGCACGTGTTTTTACTCGACTAGCCTGCGGGATGCATCCTCTCGCACGTGTTTTTACTCGACTAGCCTGCGGGAAGCATCCTCTCGCACGTGTTTTTACTCGACTAGTCTGCGGGATGCATCCTCTCGCACGTGTTTTTGCTCGACTAGCCTGCGGGATGCATCCTCTCGCACGTGTTTTTGCTCGACTAGCCTGCGGGATGCATCCTCTCGCACGTGTATTTGCTCGACTAGCCTGCGGGATGCATCCTCTCGCACGTGTTTGTGCTCGACTAGCCTGCGGGATGCATCCTCTCGCACGTGTTTTTACTTGACTAGCCTGCGGGATGCATCCTCTCGCACGTGTTTTTGCTCGACTAGCCCGCGGGATGCATCCTCTCGCACGTGTTTTTGCTCGACTAGCCTGCGGGATGCATCCTCTCGCACGTGTTTTTACTCGACTAGCCATGCGCATCCCAAAAAACCTGCGCATGCGCATCCCAAAAAACCTGCGCATGCGCATCCCACAAAACCTGCGCATGCGCATCCCACAAAACTTCGCACGTGTTTTTACTCGACTAGCCTGCGGGATGCATCCTCTCGCACGTGTTTTTACTCGACTAGCCTGCGGGATGCATCCTCTCGCACGTGTTTTTGCTCGACTAGCCTGCGGGATGCATCCTCTCGCACGTGTTTTTACTCGACTAGCCTGCGAGATTCATCCTCTCGCACGTGTTTTTACTCGACTAGCCTGCGGGATGCATCCTCTCGCACGTGTTTTTGCTCGACTAGCCTGCAGGATTCATCCTCTCGCACGTGTTTTTACTCGACTAGCCTGCGGGATGCATCCTCTCGCACGTGCTTTTGCTCGACTAGCCTGCGGGATGCATCCTCTCGCACGTGTTTTTACTCGACTAGCCAGCGGGATGCATCCTCCCGCACGTGTTTTTACTCGACTAGCCTGCGGGATGCATCCTCTCGCACGTGTTTTTGCTCGACTAGCCTGCGGGATGCATCCTCTCGCACGTGTTTTTGCTCGACTAGCCTGCGGGATGCATCCTCTCGCACGTGTTTTTGCTCGACTAGCCTGCGGGATGCATCCTCTCGCACGTGTTTTTACTCGACTACCCTGCGGGATGCATCCTCTCGCACGTGTTTTTGCTCGACTAGCCACGCGCATCCCAAAAAAACCTGCGCATGCGCATCCCAAAAAACCTGCGCATGCGCATCCCACAAAACCTCGCACGTGTTTTTACTCGACTAGCCTGCGGGATGCATCCTCTCGCACGTGTTTTTACTCGACTAGCCTGCGGGATGCATCCTCTCGCACGTGTTTTTACTCGACTAGCCTGCGGGATGAATCCTCTCGCACGTGTTTTTACTCGACTAGCCTGCAGGATGCATCCTCTCGCACGTGTTTTTACTCGACTAGCCTGCGGGATGCATCCTCTCGCACGTGTTTTTGCTCGACTAGCCTGCGGGATGCATCCTCTCGCACGTGTTTTTACTCGACTAGCCTGCGGGATGCATCCTCCCGCACGTATTTTTACTCGACTAGCCTGCGGGATACATCCTCTCGCACGTGTTTTTGCTCGACTAGCCTGCGGGATGCATCCTCTCGCACGTGTTTTTGCTCGACTAGCCTGCGGGACGCATCCTCTCTCACGTGTTTTTACTCGACTAGCCTGCGGGATGCATCCTCTCGCACGTGTTTTTACTCGACTAGCCTTCGGGAAGCATCCTCTTGCACGTGTTTTTACTCGACTAGCCTGCGGGATGCATCCTCTCGCACGTGTTTTTACTCGACTAGCCAGCGGGATGCATCCTCTCGCACGTGTTTTTACTCGACTAGCCTGCGGGAAGCATCCTCTTGCACGTGTTTTTACTCGACTAGCCTGCGGGATGCATCCTCTCGCACGTGTTTTTACTCGACTAGCCTGCGGGATGCATCCTCTCGCACGTGTTTTTACTCGACTAGCCTGCAGGATGCATCCTCTCGCACGTGTTTTTGCTCGACTAGGCATGCGCATCCCAAAAAACCTGCGCATGCGCATCCCAAAAAACCTGCGCATGCGCATCCCACAAAACCTGCGCATGCGCATCCCACAAAACCTCGCACGTGTTTTTACTCGACTAGCCTGCGGGATGCATCCTCTCGCACGTGTTTTTGCTCGACTAGCCATGCGCATCCCAAAAAACCTGCGCATGCGCATCCCACAAAACCTGCGCATGCGCATCCCACGAAACCTCGCACGTGTTTGTGCTCGACTAGCCTGCGGGATGCATCCTTTCGCACGTGTTTTTACTCGACTAGCCTGCGGGATGCATACTCTCGCACGTGTTTTTGCTCGACTAGCCTGCGGGATGCATCCTCTCGCACGTGTTTGTGCTCGACTAGCCTGCGGGATGCATCCTCTCGCACGTGTTTTTACTCGACTAGCCTGCGGGATGCATCCTCTCGCACGTGTTTTTACTCGACTACCCTGCGGGATGCATCCTCTCGCACGTGTTTTTGCTCGACTAGCCATGCGCATCCCAAAAAACCTGCGCATGCGCATCCCAAAAAACCTGCGCATGCGCATCCCACAAAACCTCCGCATGCGCATCCCACAAAACCTCGCACGTGTTTTTACTCGACTAGCCTGCGGGATGCATCCTCTCGCACGTGTTTTTGCTCGACTAGCCTGCGGGATGCATCCTCTCGCACGTGTTTTTGCTCGACTAGCCATGCGCATCCCAAAAAACCTGCGCATGCGCATCCCACAAAACCTGCGCATGCGCATCCCACAAAACCTCGCACGTGTTTGTGCTCGACTAGGCTGCGGGATGCATCCTTTCGCACGTGTTTTTACTCGACTAGCCTGCGGGATGCATCCTCTCGCACGTGTTTTTGCTCGACTAGCCTGCGGGATGCATCCTCTCGCACGTGTTTGTGCTCGACTAGCCTGCGGGATGCATCCTCTCGCACGTGTTTTTACTCGACTAGCCTACGGGATGCATCCTCTCGCACGTGTTTTTGCTCGACTAGCCTGCGGGATGCATCCTCTCGCACGTGTTTTTGCTCGACTAGCCTGCGGGATGCATCCTCTCGCACGTGTTTTTACTCGACTAGCCTGCGGGATGCATCCTCTCGCACGTGTTTTTACTCGACTAGCCTGCGGGATGCATCCTCTCGCACGTGTTTTTGCTCGACTAGCCATGCGCATCCCAAAAAACCTGCGCATGCGCATCCCACAAAACCTCGCACGTGTTTTTACTCGACTAGCCTGCGGGATGCATCCTCTCGCACGTGTTTTTGCTCGACTAGCCTGCGGGATGCATCCTCTCGCACGTGTTTTTGCTCGACTAGCCTGCGGGATGCATCCTCTCGCACGTGTTTTTACTCGACTAGCCTGCGGGATGCATCCTCTCGCACGTGTTTTTACTCGACTACCCTGCGGGATGCATCCTCTCGCACGTGTTTATGCTCGACTAGCCATGCGCATCCCAAAAAGCCAGCGCATGCGCATCCCACAAAACCTCGCACGTGTTTTTACTCGACTAGCCTGCGGGATGCATCCTCTCGCACGTGTTTTTACTCGACTAGCCTGCGGGATGCATCCTCTCGCACGTGTTTTTACTCGACTAGCCTGCGGGATGCATCCTCTCGCTCGTGTTTTTACTCGACTAGCCTGCAGGATGCATCCTCTCGCACGTGTTTTTACTCGACTAGCCTGCGGGATGCATCCTCTCGCACGTGTTTTTGCTCGACTAGCCATGCGCATCCCAAAAAACCTGCGCATGCGCATCCCAAAAAGCCAGCGCATGCGCATCCCACAAAACCTCGCACGTGTTTTTACTCGACTAGCCTGCGGGATGCATCCTCTCGCACGTGTTTTTACTCGACTAGCCTGCGGGATGCATCCTCTCGCACGTGTTTTTACTCGACTAGCCTGCGGGATGCATCCTCTCGCTCGTGTTTTTACTCGACTAGCCTGCAGGATGCATCCTCTCGCACGTGTTTTTACTCGACTAGCCTGCGGGATGCATCCTCTCGCATGTGTTTTTGCTCGACTAGCCTGCGGGATGCATCCTCTCGCACGTGTTTTTACTCGACTACCCTGCGGGATGCATCCTCTCGCACGTGTTTTTGCTCGACTAGCCATGCGCATCCCAAAAAACATGCGCATGCGCATCCCACAAAACCTGCGCATCCCACAAAACCTCGCACATGTTTTTCCTCGACTAGCCTGCGGGATGCATCCTCTCGCACGTGTTTTTACTCGACTAGCCTGCGGGATGCATCCTCTCGCACGTGTTTTTACTCGACTAGCCTGCGGGATGCATCCTCTCGCACGTGTTTTTCCTCGACTAGCCTGCAGGATGCATCCTCTCGCACGTGTTTTTACTCGACTAGCCTGCGGGATGCATCCTCTCGCACGTGTTTTTGCTCGACTAGGCATGCGCATCCCAAAAAACCTGCGCATGCGCATCCCACAAAACCTGCGCATGCGCATCCCACAAAACCTCGCACGTGTTTTTACTCGACTAGCCTGCGGGATGCATCCTCTCGCACGTGTTTTTGTTCGACTAGCCATGCGCATCCCAAAAAACCTGCGCATGCGCATCCCACAAAACCTGCGCATGCGCATCCCACGAAACCTCGCACGTGTTTGTGCTCGACTAGCCTGCGGGATGCATCCTTTCGCACGTGTTTTTACTCGACTAGCCTGCAGGATGCATCCTCTCGCACGTGTTTTTGCTCGACTAGCCTGCGGGATGCATCCTTTGGCACGTGTTTTTACTCGACTAGCCTGCAGGATGCATCCTCTCGCACGTGTTTTTGCTCGACTAGCCATGCGCATCCCAAAAAAACCGCGCATGCGCATCCCAAAAAACCTGCGCATGCGCATCCCACAAAACCTCCGCATGCGCATCCCACAAAACCTCGCACGTGTTTTTACTCGACTAGCCTACGGGATGCATCCTCTCGCACGTGTTTTTGCTCGACTAGCCTGCGGGATGCATCCTCTCGCACGTGTTTTTGCTCGACTAGCCTGCGGGATGCATCCTCTCGCACGTGTTTTTACTCGACTAGGCTGCGGGATGCATCCTCTCGCACGTGTTTTTACTCGACTACCCTGCGGGATGCATGCTCTCGCACGTGTTTATGCTCGACTAGCCATGCGCATCCCAAAAAGCCTGCGCATGCGCATCCCACAAAACCTCGCACGTGTTTTTACTCGACTAGCCTGCGGGATGCATCCTCTCGCACGTGTTTTTACTCGACTAGCCTGCGGGATGCATCCTCTCGCACGTGTTTTTACTCGACTAGCCTGCAGGATGCATCCTCTCGCACGTGTTTGTGCTCGACTAGCCTGCGGGATGCATCCTCTCGCACGTGTTTTTACTCGACTAGCCTGCGGGATGCATCCTCTCGCACGTGTTTTTGCTCGACTAGCCTGCGGGATGCATCCTCTCGCACGTGTTTTTACTCGACTAGCCTGCGGGATGCATCCTCTCGCACGTGTTTTTACTCGACTACCCTGCGGGATGCATCCTCTCGCACGTGTTTTTGCTCGACTAGCCATGCGCATCCCAAAAAACCTGCGCATGCGCATCCCAAAAAACCTGCGCATGCGCATCCCAAAAAACCTGCGCATGCGCATCCCACAAAACCTCCGCATGCGCATCCCACAAAACCTCGCACGTGTTTTTACTCGACTAGCCTGCGGGATGCATCCTCTCGCACGTGTTTTTGCTCGACTAGCCTGCGGGATGCATCCTCTCGCACGTGTTTTTGCTCGACTAGCCATGCGCATCCCAAAAAACCTGCGCATGCGCATCCCACAAAACCTGCGCATGCGCATCCCACAAAACCTCGCACGTGTTTGTGCTCGACTAGGCTGCGGGATGCATCCTTTCGCACGTGTTTTTACTCGACTAGCCTGCGGGATGCATCCTCTCGCACGTGTTTTTGCTCGACTAGCCTGCGGGATGCATCCTCTCGCACGTGTTTGTGCTCGACTAGCCTGCGGGATGCATCCTCTCGCACGTGTTTTTACTCGACTAGCCTACGGGATGCATCCTCTCGCACGTGTTTTTGCTCGACTAGCCTGCGGGATGCATCCTCTCGCACGTGTTTTTGCTCGACTAGCCTGCGGGATGCATCCTCTCGCACGTGTTTTTACTCGACTAGCCTGCGGGATGCATCCTCTCGCACGTGTTTTTACTCGACTACCCTGCGGGATGCATCCTCTCGCACGTGTTTATGCTCGACTAGCCATGCGCATCCCAAAAAGCCTGCGCATGCGCATCCCACAAAACCTCGCACGTGTTTTTACTCGACTAGCCTGCGGGATGCATCCTCTCGCACGTGTTTTTACTCGACTAGCCTGCGGGATGCATCCTCTCGCACGTGTTTTTACTCGACTATCCTGCAGGATGCATCCTCTCGCACGTGTTTTTACTCGACTACCCTGCGGGATGCATCCTCTCGCACGTGTTTTTGCTCGACTAGCCATGCGCATCCCAAAAAACCTGCGCATGCGCATCCCAAAAAACCTGCGCATGCGCATCCCAAAAAACCTGCGCATGCGCATCCCACAAAACCTCCGCATGCGCATCCCACAAAACCTCGCACGTGTTTTTACTCGACTAGCCTGCGGGATGCATCCTCTCGCACGTGTTTTTGCTCGACTAGCCTGCGGGATGCATCCTCTCGCACGTGTTTTTGCTCGACTAGCCATGCGCATCCCAAAAAACCTGCGCATGCGCATCCCACAAAACCTGCGCATGCGCATCCCACAAAACCTCGCACGTGTTTGTGCTCGACTAGGCTGCGGGATGCATCCTTTCGCACGTGTTTTTACTCGACTAGCCTGCGGGATGCATCCTCTCGCACGTGTTTTTGCTCGACTAGCCTGCGGGATGCATCCTCTCGCACGTGTTTGTGCTCGACTAGCCTGCGGGATGCATCCTCTCGCACGTGTTTTTACTCGACTAGCCTACGGGATGCATCCTCTCGCACGTGTTTTTGCTCGACTAGCCTGCGGGATGCATCCTCTCGCACGTGTTTTTGCTCGACTAGCCTGCGGGATGCATCCTCTCGCACGTGTTTTTACTCGACTAGCCTGCGGGATGCATCCTCTCGCACGTGTTTTTACTCGACTACCCTGCGGGATGCATCCTCTCGCACGTGTTTATGCTCGACTAGCCATGCGCATCCCAAAAAGCCTGCGCATGCGCATCCCACAAAACCTCGCACGTGTTTTTACTCGACTAGCCTGCGGGATGCATCCTCTCGCACGTGTTTTTACTCGACTAGCCTGCGGGATGCATCCTCTCGCACGTGTTTTTACTCGACTAGCCTGCAGGATGCATCCTCTCGCACGTGTTTTTGCTCGACTAGCCTGCGGGATGCATCCTCTCGCACGTGTTTTTACTCGACTAGCCTGCGGGATGCATCCTCTCGCACGTGTTTTTGCTCGACTAGCCATGCGCATCCCAAAAAACCTGCGCATGCGCATCCCACAAAACCTCGCACGTGTTTTTACTCGACTAGCCTGCGGGATGCATCCTCTCGCACGTGTTTTTGCTCGACTAGCCTGCGGGATGCATCCTCTCGCACGTGTATTTGCTCGACTAGCCTGCGGGATGCATCCTCTCGCACGTGTTTGTGCTCGACTAGCCTGCGGGATGCATCCTCTCGCACGTGTTTTTACTCGACTAGCCTGCGGGATGCATCCTCTCGCACGTGTTTTTACTCGACTAGCCTGCGGGAAGCATCCTCTCGCACGTGTTTTTACTCGACTAGCCTGCGGGAAGCATCCTCTCGCACGTGTTTTTACTCGACTAGTCTGCGGGATGCATCCTCTCGCACGTGTTTTTGCTCGACTAGCCTGCGGGATGCATCCTCTCGCACGTGTTTTTACTCGACTAGCCTGCGGGATGCATCCTCTCGCACGTGTTTTTGCTCGACTAGCCATGCGCATCCCACAAAACCTCGCACGTGTTTTTACTCGACTAGCCTGCGGGATGCATCCTCTCGCACGTGTTTTTGCTCGACTAGCCTGCGGGATGCATCCTCTCGCACGTGTTTTTGCTCGACTAGCCTGCGGGATGCATCCTCTCGCACGTGTTTTTACTCGACTAGCCTGCGGGATGCATCCTCTCGCACGTGTTTTTACTCGACTACCCTGCGGGATGCATCCTCTCGCACGTGTTTATGCTCGACTAGCCATGCGCATCCCAAAAAGCCAGCGCATGCGCATCCCACAAAACCTCGCACGTGTTTTTACTCGACTAGCCTGCGGGATGCATCCTCTCGCACGTGTTTTTACTCGACTAGCCTGCGGGATGCATCCTCTCGCACGTGTTTTTACTCGACTAGCCTGCGGGATGCATCCTCTCGCACGTGTTTTTACTCGACTAGCCTGCAGGATGCATCCTCTCGCACGTGTTTTTACTCGACTAGCCTGCGGGATGCATCCTCTCGCACGTGTTTTTGCTCGACTAGCCATGCGCATCCCAAAAAACCTGCGCATGCGCATCCCAAAAAACCTGCGCATGCGCATCCCACAAAACCTCGCACTTGTTTTTACTCGACTAGCCTGCGGGATGCATCCTCTCGCACGTGTTTTTACTCGACTAGCCTGCGGGATGCATCCTCTCGCATGTGTTTTTGCTCGACTAGCCTGCGGGATGCATCCTCTCGCACATGTTTTTACTCGACTACCCTGCGGGATGCATCCTCTCGCACGTGTTTTTGCTCGACTAGCCATGCGCATCCCAAAAAACATGCGCATGCGCATCCCACAAAACCTGCGCATCCCACAAAACCTCGCACGTGTTTTTCCTCGACTAGCCTGCGGGATGCATCCTCTCGCACGTGTTTTTACTCGACTAGCCTGCGGGATGCATCCTCTCGCACGTGTTGTAACTCGACTAGCCTGCGGGATGCATCCTCTCGCACGTGTTTTTCCTCGACTAGCCTGCAGGATGCATCTTCTCGCACGTGTTTTTACTCGACTAGCCTGCGGGATGCATTCTCTCGCACGTGTTTTTGCTCGACTAGGCATGCGCATCCCAAAAAACCTGCGCATGCGCATCCCACAAAACCTGCGCATGCGCATCCCACAAAACCTCGCACGTGTTTTTACTCGACTAGCCTGCGGGATGCATCCTCTCGCACGTGTTTTTGTTCGACTAGCCATGCGCATCCCAAAAAACCTGCGCATGCGCATCCCACAAAACCTCCGCATGCGCATCCCACGAAACCTCGCACGTGTTTGTGCTCGACTAGCCTGCGGGATGCATCCTTTCGCACGTGTTTTTACTCGACTAGCCTGCGGGATGCATCCTCTCGCACGTGTTTTTGCTCGACTAGCCTGCGGGATGCATCCTTTGGCACGTGTTTTTACTCGACTAGCCTGCGGGATGCATCCTCTCGCACGTGTTTTTGCTCGACTAGCCATGCGCATCCCAAAAAACCTGCGCATGCGCATCCCAAAAAACCTGCGCATGCGCATCCCACAAAACCTCCGCATGCGCATCCCACAAAACCTGCGCATGCGCATCCCACAAAACCTCGCACGTGTTTTTACTCGACTAGCCTGCGGGATGCATCCTCTCGCACGTGTTTTTACTCGACTAGCCTGCGGGATGCATCCTCTCGCACGTGTTTTTGCTCGACTAGCCATGCGCATCCCAAAAAAACCGCGCATGCGCATCCCAAAAAACCTGCGCATGCGCATCCCACAAAACCTCGCACGTGTTTTTACTCGACTAGCCTGCGGGATGCATCCTCTCGCACGTGTTTTTGCTCGACTAGCCTGCGGGATGCATCCTCTCGCACGTGTTTTTGCTCGACTAGCCATGCGCATCCCAAAAAACCTGCGCATGCGCATCCCACAAAACCTGCGCATGCGCATCCCACAAAACCT
Organism: Lasioglossum baleicum; assembly: GCF_051020765.1. Lineage (NCBI taxonomy): Eukaryota > Metazoa > Arthropoda > Insecta > Hymenoptera > Halictidae > Lasioglossum > Lasioglossum baleicum. Next base: position 47,783 of record NW_027469551.1, read on the forward strand.
CGCACGTGTTTGTGCTCGACTAGGCTGCGGGATGCATCCTTTCGCACGTGTTTTTACTCGACTAGCCTGCGGGATGCATCCTCTCGCACGTGTTTTTGCTCGACTAGCCATGCGCATCCCAAAAAACCTGCGCATGCGCATCCCAAAAAACCTGCGCATGCGCATCCCACAAAACCTCCGCATGCGCATCCCACAAAACCTCGCACGTGTTTTTACTCGACTAGCCTGCGGGATGCATCCTCTCGCACGTGTTTTTGCTCGACTAGCCTGCGGGATGCATCCTCTCGCACGTGTTTTTGCTCTACTAGCCATGCGCATCCCAAAAAACCTGCGCATGCGCATCCCACAAAACCTGCGCATGCGCATCCCACAAAACCTCGCACGTGTTTGTGCTCGACTAGGCTGCGGGATGCATCCTTTCGCACGTGTTTTTACTCGACTAGCCTGCGGGATGCATCCTCTCGCACGTGTTTTTGCTCGACTAGCCTGCGGGATGCATCCTCTCGCACGTGTTTGTGCTCGACTAGCCTGCGGGATGCATCCTCTCGCACGTGTTTTTACTCGACTAGCCTACGGGATGCATCCTCTCGCACGTGTTTTTGCTCGACTAGCCTGCGGGATGCATCCTCTCGCACGTGTTTTTGCTCGACTAGCCTGCGGGATGCATCCTCTCGCACGTGTTTTTACTCGACTAGCCTGCGGGATGCATCCTCTCGCACGTGTTTTTACTCGACTACCCTGCGGGATGCATCCTCTCGCACGTGTTATGCTCGACTAGCCATGCGCATCCCAAAAAGCCTGCGCATGCGCATCCCACAAAACCTCGCACGTGTTTTTACTCGACTAGCCTGCGGGATGCATCCTCTCGCACGTGTTTTTACTCGACTAGCCTGCGGGATGCATCCTCTCGCACGTGTTTTTACTCGACTAGCCTGCAGGATGCATCCTCTCGCACGTGTTTTTACTCGACTAGCCTGCGGGATGCATCCTCTCGCACGTGTTTTTGCTCGACTAGCCATGCGCATCCCAAAAAACCTGCGCATGCGCATCCCACAAAACCTCGCACGTGTTTTTACTCGACTAGCCTGCGGGATGCATCCTCTCGCACGTGTTTTTGCTCGACTAGCCTGCGGGATGCATCCTCTCGCACGTGTTTTTGCTCGACTAGCCTGCGGGATGCATCCTCTCGCACGTGTTTTTACTCGACTAGCCTGCGGGATGCATCCTCTCGCACGTGTTTTTACTCGACTACCCTGCGGGATGCATCCTCTCGCACGTGTTTATGCTCGACTAGCCATGCGCATCCCAAAAAGCCAGCGCATGCGCATCCCACAAAACCTCGCACGTGTTTTTACTCGACTAGCCTGCGGGATGCATCCTCTCGCACGTGTTTTTACTCGACTAGCCTGCGGGATGCATCCTCTCGCACGTGTTTTTACTCGACTAGCCTGCGGGATGCATCCTCTCGCACGTGTTTTTACTCGACTAGCCTGCAGGATGCATCCTCTCGCACGTGTTTTTACTCGACTAGCCTGCGGGATGCATCCTCTCGCACGTGTTTTTGCTCGACTAGCCATGCGCATCCCAAAAAACCTGCGCATGCGCATCCCAAAAAACCTGCGCATGCGCATCCCACAAAACCTCGCACTTGTTTTTACTCGACTAGCCTGCGGGATGCATCCTCTCGCACGTGTTTTTACTCGACTAGCCTGCGGGATGCATCCTCTCGCATGTGTTTTTGCTCGACTAGCCTGCGGGATGCATCCTCTCGCACGTGTTTTTACTCGACTACCCTGCGGGATGCATCCTCTCGCACGTGTTTTTACTCGACTAGCCTGCGGGATGCATCCTCTCGCACGTGTTTTTGCTCGACTAGGCATGCGCATCCCAAAAAACCTGCGCATGCGCATCCCACAAAACCTGCGCATGCGCATCCCACAAAACCTCGCACGTGTTTTTACTCGACTAGCCTGCGGTATGCATCCTCTCGCACGTGTTTTTGTTCGACTAGCCATGCGCATCCCAAAAAACCTGCGCATGCGCATCCCACAAAACCTGCGCATGCGCATCCCACGAAACCTCGCACGTGTTTGTGCTCGACTAGCCTGCGGGATGCATCCTTTCGCACGTGTTTTTACTCGACTAGCCTGCGGGATGCATCCTCTCGCACGTGTTTTTGCTCGACTAGCCTGCGGGATGCATCCTTTGGCACGTGTTTTTACTCGACTAGCCTGCGGGATGCATCCTCTCGCACGTGTTTTTGCTAGACTAGCCATGCGCATCCCAAAAAACCTGCGCATGCGCATCCCACAAAACCTCGCACGTGTTTTTACTCGACTAGCCTGCGGGATGCATCCTCTCGCACGTGTTTTTACTCGACTAGCCTGCGGGATGCATCCTCTCGCACGTGTTTTTGCTCGACTAGCCATGCGCATCCCAAAAAAACCGCGCATGCGCATCCCAAAAAACCTGCGCATGCGCATCCCACAAAACCTCCGCATGCGCATCCCACAAAACCTCGCACGTGTTTTTACTCGACTAGCCTGCGGGATGCATCCTCTCGCACGTGTTTTTGCTCGACTAGCCTGCGGGATGCATCCTCTCGCACGTGTTTTTGCTCGACTAGCCATGCGCATCCCAAAAAACCTGCGCATGCGCAACCCACAAAACCTGCGCATGCGCATCCCACAAAACCTCGCACGTGTTTGTGCTCGACTAGGCTGCGGGATGCATCCTTTCGCACGTGTTTTTACTCGACTACCCTGCGGGATGCATCCTCTCGCACGTGTTTTTGCTCGACTAGCCTGCGGGATGCATCCTCTCGCACGTGTTTGTGCTCGACTAGCCTGCGGGATGCATCCTCTCGCACGTGTTTTTACTCGACTAGCCTGCGGGATGCACCCTCTCGCACGTGTTTTTGCTCGACTAGCCTGCGGGATGCATCCTCTCGCACGTGTTTTTGCTTGACTAGCCTGCGGGATGCATCCTCTCGCACGTGTTTTTACTCGACTAGCCTGCGGGATGCATCCTCACGCACGTGTTTATGCTCGACTAGCCATGCGCATCCCAAAAAGCCTGCGCATGCGCATCCCACAAAACCTCGCACGTGTTTTTACTCGACTAGCCTGCAGGATGCATCCTCTCGCACGTGTTTTTACTCGACTAGCCTGCGGGATGCATCCTCTCGCACGTGTTTTTGCTCGACTAGCCTGCGGGATGCATCCTCTCGCACGTGTTTGTGCTCGACTAGCCTGCGGGATGCATCCTCTCGCACGTGTTTTTACTCGACTAGCCTGCGGGATGCATCCTCTCGCACGTGTTTTTACTCGACTACCCTGCGGGATGCATCCTCTCGCACGTGTTATGCTCGACTAGCCATGCGCATCCCAAAAAGCCTGCGCATGCGCATCCCACAAAACCTCGCACGTGTTTTTACTCGACTAGCCTGCGGGATGCATCCTCTCGCACGTGTTTTTACTCGACTAGCCTGCGGGATGCATCCTCTCGCACGTGTTTTTACTCGACTAGCCTGCAGGATGCATCCTCTCGCACGTGTTTTTACTCGACTAGCCTGCGGGATGCATCCTCTCGCACGTGTTTTTGCTCGACTAGCCATGCGCATCCCAAAAAACCTGCGCATGCGCATCCCACAAAACCTCGCACGTGTTTTTACTCGACTAGCCTGCGGGATGCATCCTCTCGCACGTGTTTGTGCTCGACTAGCCTGCGGGATGCATCCTCTCGCACGTGTTTTTGCTCGACTAGCCTGCGGGATGCATCCTCTCGCACGTGTTTTTACTCGACTAGCCTGCGGGATGCATCCTCTCGCACGTGTTTTTACTCGACTACCCTGCGGGATGCATCCTCTCGCACGTGTTTATGCTCGACTAGCCATGCGCATCCCAAAAAGCCAGCGCATGCGCATCCCACAAAACCTCGCACGTGTTTTTACTCGACTAGCCTGCGGGATGCATCCTCCCGCACGTGTTTTTACTCGACTAGCCTGCGGGATGCATCCTCTCGCACGTGTTTTTACTCGACTAGCCTGCGGGATGCATCCTCTCGCACGTGTTTTTACTCGACTAGCCTGCAGGATGCATCCTCTCGCACGTGTTTTTACTCGACTAGCCTGCGGGATGCATCCTTTGGCACGTGTTTTTACTCGACTAGCCTGCGGGATGCATCCTCTCGCACGTGTTTTTGCTCGACTAGCCATGCGCATCCCAAAAAACCTGCGCATGCGCATCCCACAAAACCTCGCACGTGTTTTTACTCGACTAGCCTGCGGGATGCATCCTCTCGCACGTGTTTTTACTCGACTAGCCTGCGGGATGCATCCTCTCGCACGTGTTTTTGCTCGACTAGCCTGCGGGATGCATCCTCTAGCACGTGTTTTTGCTCGACTAACCATGCGCATCCCAAAAAACCTGCGCATGCGCATCCCAAAAAACCTGCGCATGCGCGTCCCACAAAACCTGCGCATGCGCATCCCACAAAACCTCGCACGTGTTTGTGCTCGACTAGCCTGCGGGATGCATCCTTTCGCACGTGTTTTTACTCGACTAGCCTGCGGGATGCATCCTCTCGCACGTGTTTTTGCTCGACTAGCCTGCGGGATGCATCCTCTCGCACGTGTTTGTGCTCGACTAGCCTGCGGGATGCATCTTCTCGCACGTGTTTTTACTCGACTAGCCTGCGGGATGCATCCTCTCGCACGTGTTTTTGCTCGACTAGCCTGCGGGATGCATCCTCTCGCACGTGTTTTTGCTCGACTAGCCTGCGGGATGCATCCTCTCGCACGTGTTTTTACTCGACTAGCCTGCGGGATGCATCCTCTCGCACGTGTTTTTACTCGACTAGCCTGCAGGATGCATCCTCTCGCACGTGTTTTTACTCGACTAGCCTGCGGGATGCATCCTCTCGCAAGTGTTTTTGCTCGACCAGCCTGCGGGATGCATCCTCTCGCACGTGTTTTTGCTCGACTAGCCTGCGGGATGCATCCTCTCGCACGTGTTTTTACTCGACTAGCCTGCGGGATTCATCCTCTCGCACGTGTTTTTACTCGACTAGCCTGCGGGATGCATCCTCTCGCACGTGTTTGTGCTTGACTAGCCTGCGGGATGCATCCTTTCGCACGTGTTTTTACTCGACTAGCCTGCGGGATGCATCCTCTCGCACGTGTTTTTACTCGACTAGCCTGCGGGATGCATCCTCTCGCACGTGTTTGTGCTCGACTAGCCTGCGGGATGCATCCTCTCGCACGTGTTTTTACTCGACTAGCCTGCGGGATGCATCCTCTCGCACGTGTTTTTGCTGGACTAGCCTGCGGGATGCATCCTCTCGCACGTGTTTTTGCTCGACTAGCCTGCGGGATGCATCCTCTCGCACGTGTTTTTACTCGACTACCCTGCGGGATGCATACTCTCGCACGTGTTTTTGCTCGACTAGCCATGCGCATCCCAAAAAAACCTGCGCATGCGCATCCCAAAAAACCTGCGCATGCGCATCCCACAAAACCTCGCACGTGTTTTTACTCGACTAGCCTGCGGGATGCATCCTCTCGCACGTGTTTTTACTCGACCAGCCTGCGGGATGCATCCTCTCGCACGTGTTTTTGCTCGACTAGCCTGCGGGATGCATCCTCTCGCACGTGTTTTTACTCGACTAGCCTGCGGGATTCATCCTCTCGCACGTGTTTTTACTCGACTAGCCTGCGGGATGCATCCTCTCGCACGTGTTTTTGCTCGACTAGCCTGCGGGATGCATCCTCTCGCACGTGTTTTTACTCGACTAGCCTGCGGGATGCATCCTCCCGCACGTGTTTTTACTCGACTAGCCTGCGGGATACATCCTCTCGCACGTGTTTTTGCTCGACTAGCCTGCGGGATGCATCCTCTCGCACGTGTTTTTGCTCGACTAGCCTGCGGGATGCATCCTCTCGCAAGTGTTTTTGCTCGACTAACCTGCGGGACGCATCCTCTCGCACGTGTTTTTACTCGACTAGCCTGCGGGATGCATCCTCTCTCACGTGTTCTTACTCGACTAGCCTGCGGGAAGCATCCTCTTGCACGTGTTTTTACTCGACTAGCCTGCGGGATGCATCCTCTCGCACGTGTTTTTACTCGACTAGCCAGCGGGATGCATCCTCTCGCAAGTGTTTTTACTCGACTAGCCTGCGGGAAGCATCCTCTTGCACGTGTTTTTACTCGACTAGCCTGCGGGATGCATCCTCTCGCACGTGTTTTTACTCGACTAGCCTGCGGGATGCATCCTCTCGCACGTGTTTTTACTCGACTAGCCTGCAGGATGCATACTCTCGCACGTGTTTTTACTCGACTAGCCTGCGGGATGCATCCTCTCGCACGTGTTTTTGCTCGACTAGCCTGCGGGATGCATCCTCTCGCACGTGTTTTTGCTCAACTAGCCTGCGGGATGCATCCTCTCGCACGTGTTTTTACTCGACTAGCCTGCAGGATTCATCCTCTCGCACGTGTTTTTACTCGACTAGCCTGCAGGATGCATCCTCTCGCACGTGTTTTTACTCGACTAGCCTGCGGGATGCATCCTCTCGCACGTGTTTTTGCTCGACTAGCCTGCGGGATGCATCCTCTCGCACGTGTTTTTGCTCAACTAGCCTGCGGGATGCATCCTCTCGCACGTGTTTTTACTCGACTAGCCTGCAGGATTCATCCTCTCGCACGTGTTTTTACTCGACTAGCCTGCGGGATGCATCCTCTCGCACGTGTTTTTGCTCGACTAGCCTGCGGGATGCATCCTCTCGCACGTGTTTTTACTCGACTAGCCTGCGGGATGCATTCTCCCGCACGTGTTTTTACTCGACTAGCCTGCGGGATGCATCCTCTCGCACGTGTTTATGCTCGACTAGCCTGCGGGATGCATCCTCTCGCACGTGTTTTTGCTCGACTAGCCTGCGGGATGCATCCTCTCGCACGTGTTTTTACTCGACTAGCCTGCGGGAAGCATCCTCTTGCACGTGTTTTTACTCGACTAGCCTGCGGGATGCATCCTCTCGCACGTGTTTTTGCTCGACTAGCCTGCGGGATGCATCCTCTCGCACGTGTTTTTTCTCGACTAGCCTGCGGGATGCATCCTCTCGCACGTGTTTTTGCTCGACCAGCCTGCGGGATGCATCCTCTCGCACGTGTTTTTGCTCGACTAGCCATGCGCATCCCAAAAAACCTGCGCATGCGCATCCCACAAAACCTCGCACGTGTTTTTATTCGACTAGCCTGCGGGATGCATCCTCTCGCACGTGTTTTTACTCGACTAGCCTGCGGGATGCATCCTCTCGCACGTGTTTTTACTCGACTAGCCTGCGGGATGCATCCTCTCGCACGTGTTTTTACTCGACTAGCCTGCGGGAAGCATCCTCTCGCACGTGTTTTTACTCGACTAGTCTGCGGGATGCATCCTCTCGCACGTGTTTTTGCTCGACTAGCCTGCGGTATGCATCCTCTCGCAAGTGTTTTTGCTCGACTAGCCTGCGGGATGCATCCTCTCGCACGTGTTTTTACTCGACTACCCTGCGGGATGCATCCTCTCGCACGTGTTTATGCTCGACTAGCCATGCGCATCCCAAAAAGCCAGCGCATGCGCATCCCACAAAACCTCGCACGTGTTTTTACTCGACTAGCCTGCGGGATGCATCCTCTCGCACGTGTTTTTACTCGACTAGCCTGCGGGATGCATCCTCTCGCACGTGTTTTTACTCGACTAGCCTGCGGGATGCATCCTCTCGCACGTGTTTTTACTCGACTAGCCTGCAGGATGCATCCTCTCGCACGTGTTTTTACTCGACTAGCCTGCGGGATGCATCCTCTCGCACGTGTTTTTGCTCGACTAGCCATGCGCATCCCAAAAAACCTGCGCATGCGCATCCCAAAAAACCTGCGCATGCGCATCCCACAAAACCTCGCACTTGTTATTACTCGACTAGCCTGCGGGATGCATCCTCTCGCACGTGTTTTTACTCGACTAGCCTGCGGGATGCATCCTCTCGCATGTGTTTTTGCTCGACTAGCCTGCGGGATGCATCCTCTCGCACGTGTTTTTACTCGACTACCCTGCGGGATGCATCCTCTCGCACGTGTTTTTACTCGACTAGCCTGCGGGATGCATCCTCTCGCACGTGTTTTTGCTCGACTAGGCATGCGCATCCCAAAAAACCTGCGCATGCGCATCCCACAAAACCTGCGCATGCGCATCCCACAAAACCTCGCACGTGTTTTTACTCGACTAGCCTGCGGTATGCATCCTCTCGCACGTGTTTTTGTTCGACTAGCCATGCGCATCCCAAAAAACCTGCGCATGCGCATCCCAAAAAACCTGCGCATGCGCATCCCACAAAACCTGCGCATGCGCATCCCACGAAACCTCGCACGTGTTTGTGCTCGACTAGCCTGCGGGATGCATCCTTTCGCACGTGTTTTTACTCGACTAGCCTGCGGGATGCATCCTCTCGCACGTGTTTTTGCTCGACTAGCCTGCGGGATGCATCCTTTGGCAGGTGTTTTTACTCGACTAGCCTGCGGGATGCATCCTCTCGCACGTGTTTTTGCTAGACTAGCCATGCGCATCCCAAAAAACCTGCGCATGCGCATCCCACAAAACCTCGCACGTGTTTTTACTCGACTAGCCTGCGGGATGCATCCTCTCGCACGTGTTTTTGCTCGACTAGCCATGCGCATCCCAAAAAAACCGCGCATGCGCATCCCAAAAAACCTGCGCATGCGCATCCCACAAAACCTCCGCATGCGCATCCCACAAAACCTCGCACGTGTTTTTACTCGACTAGCCTGCGGGATGCATCCTCTCGCACGTGTTTTTGCTCGACTAGCCTGCGGGATGCATCCTCTCGCACGTGTTTTTGCTCGACTAGCCATGCGCATCCCAAAAAACCTGCGCATGCGCAACCCACAAAACCTGCGCATGCGCATCCCACAAAACCTCGCACGTGTTTGTGCTCGACTAGGCTGCGGGATGCATCCTTTCGCACGTGTTTTTGCTCGACTAGCCTGCGGGATGCATCCTCTCGCACGTGTTTGTGCTCGACTAGCCTGCGGGATGCATCCTCTCGCACGTGTTTTTACTCGACTAGCCTGCGGGATGCACCCTCTCGCACGTGTTTTTGCTCGACTAGCCTGCGGGATGCATCCTCTCGCACGTGTTTTTGCTTGACTAGCCTGCGGGATGCATCCTCTCGCACGTGTTTTTACTCGACTAGCCTGCGGGATGCATCCTCTCGCACGTGTTTATGCTCGACTAGCCATGCGCATCCCAAAAAGCCTGCGCATGCGCATCCCACAAAACCTCGCACGTGTTTTTACTCGACTAGCCTGCAGGATGCATCCTCTCGCACGTGTTTTTACTCGACTAGCCTGCGGGATGCATCCTCTCGCACGTGTTTTTGCTCGACTAGCCTGCGGGATGCATCCTCTCGCACGTGTTTGTGCTCGACTAGCCTGCGGGATGCATCCTCTCGCACGTGTTTTTACTCGACTAGCCTGCGGGATGCATCCTCTCGCACGTGTTTTTACTCGACTACCCTGCGGGATGCATCCTCTCGCACGTGTTATGCTCGACTAGCCATGCGCATCCCAAAAAGCCTGCGCATGCGCATCCCACAAAACCTCGCACGTGTTTTTACTCGACTAGCCTGCGGGATGCATCCTCTCGCACGTGTTTTTACTCGACTAGCCTGCGGGATGCATCCTCTCGCACGTGTTTTTACTCGACTAGCCTGCAGGATGCATCCTCTCGCACGTGTTTTTACTCGACTAGCCTGCGGGATGCATCCTCTCGCACGTGTTTTTGCTCGACTAGCCATGCGCATCCCAAAAAACCTGCGCATGCGCATCCCACAAAACCTCGCACGTGTTTTTACTCGACTAGCCTGCGGGATGCATCCTCTCGCACGTGTTTGTGCTCGACTAGCCTGCGGGATGCATCCTCTCGCACGTGTTTTTGCTCGACTAGGCATGCGCATCCCAAAAAACCTGCGCATGCGCATCCCACAAAACCTGCGCATGCGCATCCCACAAAACCTCGCACGTGTTTTTACTCGACTAGCCTGCGGTATGCATCCTCTCGCACGTGTTTTTGTTCGACTAGCCATGCGCATCCCAAAAAACCTGCGCATGCGCATCCCACAAAACCTGCGCATGCGCATCCCACGAAACCTCGCACGTGTTTGTGCTCGACTAGCCTGCGGGATGCATCCTTTCGCACGTGTTTTTACTCGACTAGCCTGCGGGATGCATCCTCTCGCACGTGTTTTTGCTCGACTAGCCTGCGGGATGCATCCTTTGGCACGTGTTTTTACTCGACTAGCCTGCGGGATGCATCCTCTCGCACGTGTTTTTGCTCGACTAGCCATGCGCATCCCAAAAAACCTGCGCATGCGCATCCCACAAAACCTCGCACGTGTTTTTACTCGACTAGCCTGCGGGATGCATCCTCTCGCACGTGTTTTTACTCGACTAGCCTGCGGGATGCATCCTCTCGCACGTGTTTTTGCTCGACTAGCCATGCGCATCCAAAAAAACCGCGCATGCGCATCCCAAAAAACCTGCGCATGCGCATCCCACAAAACCTCCGCATGCGCATCCCACAAAACCTCGCACGTGTTTTTACTCGACTAGCCTGCGGGATGCATCCTCTCGCACGTGTTTTTGCTCGACTAGCCTGCGGGATGCATCCTCTCGCACGTGTTTTTGCTCGACTAGCCATGCGCATCCCAAAAAACCTGCGCATGCGCAACCCACAAAACCTGCGCATGCGCATCCCACAAAACCTCGCACGTGTTTGTGCTCGACTAGGCTGCGGGATGCATCCTTTCGCACGTGTTTTTACTCGACTACCCTGCGGGATGCATCCTCTCGCACGTGTTTTTGCTCGACTAGCCTGCGGGATGCATCCTCTCGCACGTGTTTGTGCTCGACTAGCCTGCGGGATGCATCCTCTCGCACGTGTTTTTACTCGACTAGCCTGCGGGATGCACCCTCTCGCACGTGTTTTTGCTCGACTAGCCTGCGGGATGCATCCTCTCGCACGTGTTTTTGCTTGACTAGCCTGCGGGATGCATCCTCTCGCACGTGTTTTTACTCGACTAGTCTGCGGGATGCATCCTCTCGCACGTGTTTATGCTCGACTAGCCATGCGCATCCCAAAAAGCCTGCGCATGCGCATCCCACAAAACCTCGCACGTGTTTTTACTCGACTAGCCTGCAGGATGCATCCTCTCGCACGTGTTTTTACTCGACTAGCCTGCGGGATGCATCCTCTCGCACGTGTTTTTGCTCGACTAGCCTGCGGGATGCATCCTCTAGCACGTGTTTTTGCTCGACTAACCATGCGCATCCCAAAAAACCTGCGCATGCGCATCCCAAAAAACCTGCGCATGCGCGTCCCACAAAACCTGCGCATGCGCATCCCACAAAACCTCGCACGTGTTTGTGCTCGACTAGCCTGCGGGATGCATCCTTTCGCACGTGTTTTTACTCGACTAGCCTGCGGGATGCATCCTCTCGCACGTGTTTTTGCTCGACTAGCCTGCGGGATGCATCCTCTCGCACGTGTTTGTGCTCGACTAGCCTGCGGGATGCATCTTCTCGCACGTGTTTTTACTCGACTAGCCTGCGGGATGCATCCTCTCGCACGTGTTTTTGCTCGACTAGCCTGCGGGATGCATCCTCTCGCACGTGTTTTTGCTCGACTAGCCTGCGGGATGCATCCTCTCGCACGTGTTTTTACTCGACTAGCCTGCGGGATGCATCCTCTCGCACGTGTTTTTACTCGACTAGCCTGCAGGATGCATCCTCTCGCACGTGTTTTTACTCGACTAGCCTGCGGGATGCATCCTCTCGCAAGTGTTTTTGCTCGACCAGCCTGCGGGATGCATCCTCTCGCACGTGTTTTTGCTCGACTAGCCTGCGGGATGCATCCTCTCGCACGTGTTTTTACTCGACTAGCCTGCGGGATTCATCCTCTCGCACGTGTTTTTACTCGACTAGCCTGCGGGATGCATCCTCTCGCACGTGTTTGTGCTCGACTAGCCTGCGGGATGCATCCTTTCGCACGTGTTTTTACTCGACTAGCCTGCGGGATGCATCCTCTCGCACGTGTTTTTACTCGACTAGCCTGCGGGATGCATCCTCTCGCACGTGTTTGTGCTCGACTAGCCTGCGGGATGCATCCTCTCGCACGTGTTTTTACTCGACTAGCCTGCGGGATGCATCCTCTCGCACGTGTTTTTGCTGGACTAGCCTGCGGGATGCATCCTCTCGCACGTGTTTTTGCTCGACTAGCCTGCGGGATGCATCCTCTCGCACGTGTTTTTACTCGACTACCCTGCGGGATGCATCCTCTCGCACGTGTTTTTGCTCGACTAGCCATGCGCATCCCAAAAAAACCTGCGCATGCGCATCCCAAAAAACCTGCGCATGCGCATCCCACAAAACCTCGCACGTGTTTTTACTCGACTAGCCTGCGGGATGCATCCTCTCGCACGTGTTTTTACTCGACCAGCCTGCGGGATGCATCCTCTCGCACGTGTTTTTGCTCGACTAGCCTGCGGGATGCATCCTCTCGCACGTGTTTTTACTCGACTAGCCTGCGGGATTCATCCTCTCGCACGTGTTTTTACTCGACTAGCCTGCGGGATGCATCCTCTCGCACGTGTTTTTGCTCGACTAGCCTGCGGGATGCATCCTCTCGCACGTGTTTTTACTCGACTAGCCTGCGGGATGCATCCTCCCGCACGTGTTTTTACTCGACTAGCCTGCGGGATACATCCTCTCGCACGTGTTTTTGCTCGACTAGCCTGCGGGATGCATCCTCTCGCACGTGTTTTTGCTCGACTAGCCTGCGGGATGCATCCTCTCGCACGTGTTTTTGCTCGACTAACCTGCGGGACGCATCCTCTCGCACGTGTTTTTACTCGACTAGCCTGCGGGATGCATCCTCTCTCACGTGTTCTTACTCGACTAGCCTGCGGGAAGCATCCTCTTGCACGTGTTTTTTCTCGACTAGCCTGCGGGATGCATCCTCTCGCACGTGTTTTTACTCGACTAGCCAGCGGGATGCATCCTCTCGCAAGTGTTTTTACTCGACTAGCCTGCGGGAAGCATCCTCTTGCACGTGTTTTTACTCGACTAGCCTGCGGGATGCATCCTCTCGCACGTGTTTTTACTCGACTAGCCTGCGGGATGCATCCTCTCGCACGTGTTTTTACTCGACTAGCCTGCAGGATGCATCCTCTCGCACGTGTTTTTACTCGACTAGCCTGCGGGATGCATCCTCTCGCACGTGTTTTTGCTCGACTAGCCTGCGGGATGCATCCTCTCGCACGTGTTTTTGCTCAACTAGCCTGCGGGATGCATCCTCTCGCACGTGTTTTTACTCGACTAGCCTGCAGGATTCATCCTCTCGCACGTGTTTTTACTCGACTAGCCTGCAGGATGCATCCTCTCGCACGTGTTTTTACTCGACTAGCCTGCGGGATGCATCCTCTCGCACGTGTTTTTGCTCGACTAGCCTGCGGGATGCATCCTCTCGCACGTGTTTTTGCTCAACTAGCCTGCGGGATGCATCCTCTCGCACGTGTTTTTACTCGACTAGCCTGCAGGATTCATCCTCTCGCACGTGTTTTTACTCGACTAGCCTGCGGGATGCATCCTCTCGCACGTGTTTTTGCTCGACTAGCCTGCGGGATGCATCCTCTCGCACGTGTTTTTACTCGACTAGCCTGCGGGATGCATTCTCCCGCACGTGTTTTTACTCGACTAGCCTGCGGGATGCATCCTCTCGCACGTGTTTATGCTCGACTAGCCTGCGGGATGCATCCTCTCGCACGTGTTTTTGCTCGACTAGCCTGCGGGATGCATCCTCTCGCACGTGTTTTTACTCGACTAGCCTGCGGGAAGCATCCTCTTGCACGTGTTTTTACTCGACTAGCCTGCGGGATGCATCCTCTCGCACGTGTTTTTGCTCGACTAGCCTGCGGGATGCATCCTCTCGCACGTGTTTTTTCTCGACTAGCCTGCGGGATGCATCCTCTCGCACGTGTTTTTGCTCGACCAGCCTGCGGGATGCATCCTCTCGCACGTGTTTTTGCTCGACTAGCCATGCGCATCCCAAAAAACCTGCGCATGCGCATCCCACAAAACCTCGCACGTGTTTTTATTCGACTAGCCTGCGGGATGCATCCTCTCGCACGTGTTTTTACTCGACTAGCCTGCGGGATGCATCCTCTCGCACGTGTTTTTACTCGACTAGCCTGCGGGATGCATCCTCTCGCACGTGTTTTTACTCGACTAGCCTGCGGGAAGCATCCTCTCGCACGTGTTTTTACTCGACTAGTCTGCGGGATGCATCCTCTCGCACGTGTTTTTGCTCGACTAGCCTGCGGTATGCATCCTCTCGCAAGTGTTTTTGCTCGACTAGCCTGCGGGATGCATCCTCTCGCACGTGTATTTGCTCGACTAGCCTGCGGGATGCATCCTCTCGCACGTGTTTGTGCTCGACTAGCCTGCGGGATGCATCCTCTCGCACGTGTTTTTACTTGACTAGCCTGCGGGATGCATCCTCTCACACGTGTTTTTGCTCGACTAGCCCGCGGGATGCATCCTCTCGCACGTGTTTTTGCTCGACTAGCCTGCGGGATGCATCCTCTCGCACGTGTTTTTACTCGACTAGCCATGCGCATCCCAAAAAACCTGCGCATGCGCATCCCAAAGAACCTGCGCATGCGCATCCCACAAAACCTGCGCATGCGCATCCCACAAAACTTCGCACGTGTTTTTACTCGACTAGCCTGCGGGATGCATCCTCTCGCACGTGTTTTTACTCGACTAGCCTGCGGGATGCATCCTCTCGCACGTGTTTCTGCTCGACTAGCCTGCGGGATGCATCCTCTCGCACGTGTTTTTACTCGACTAGCCTGCGGGATGCATCCTCTCGCACGTGTTTTTGCTCGACTAGCCTGCGGGATGCATACTCTCGCACGTGTTTTTACTCGACTAGCCTGCGGGATGCATCCTCCCGCACGTGTTTTTACTCGACTAGCCTGCGGGATGCATCCTCTCGCACGTGTTTTTGCTCGACTAGCCTGCGGGATGCATCCTCTCGCACGTGTTTTTGCTCGACTAGCCTGCGGGATGCATCCTCTCGCACGTGTTTTTGCTCGACTAGCCTGCGGGATGCATCCTCTCGCACGTGTTTTTACTCGACTACCCTGCGGGATGCATCCTCTCGCACGTGTTTTTGCTCGACTAGCCTGCGGGATGCATCCTCTCGCACGTGTTTTTACTCGACTAGCCTGCGGGATGCATCCTCTCGCACGTGTTTTTACTCGACTAGCCTGCGGGATGCATCCTCTCGCACGTGTTTTTACTCGACTAGCCTGCAGGATGCATCCTCTCGCACGTGTTTTTACTCGACTAGCCTGCGGGATGCATCCTCTCGCACGTGTTTTTGCTCGACTAGCCTGCGGGATGCATCCTCTCGCACGTGTTTTTGCTCGACTAGCCTGCGGGATGCATCCTCTCGCACGTGTTTTTACTCGACTAGCCTGCAGGATTCATCCTCTCGCACGTGTTTTTACTCGACTAGCCTGCGGGATGCATCCTCTCGCACGTGTTTTTGCTCGACTAGCCTGCGGGATGCATCCTCTCGCACGTGTTTTTACTCGACTAGCCTGCGGGATGCATCCTCCCGCACGTGTTTTTACTCGACTAGCCTGCGGGATGCATCCTCTCGCACGTGTTTATGCTCGACTAGCCTGCGGGATGCATCCTCTCGCACGTGTTTTTGCTCGACTAGCCTGCGGGATGCATCCTCTCGTACGTGTTTTTACTCGACTAGCCTGCGGGAAGCATCCTCTTGCACGTGTTTTTACTCGACTAGCCTGCGGGATGCATCCTCTCGCACGTGTTTTTGCTCGACTAGCCTGCGGGATGCATCCTCTCGCACGTGTTTTTTCTCGACTAGCCTGCGGGATGCATCCTCTCGCACGTGTTTTTGCTCGACCAGCCTGCGGGATGCATCCTCTCGCACGTGTTTTTGCTCGACTAGCCATGCGCATCCCAAAAAACCTGCGCATGCGCATCCCACAAAACCTCGCACGTGTTTTTATTCGACTAGCCTGCGGGATGCATCCTCTCGCACGTGTTTTTACTCGACTAGCCTGCGGGATGCATCCTCTCGCACGTGTTTTTACTCGACTAGCCTGCGGGATGCATCCTCTCGCACGTGTTTTTACTCGACTAGCCTGCGGGAAGCATCCTCTCGCACGTGTTTTTACTCGACTAGTCTGCGGGATGCATCCTCTCGCACGTGTTTTTGCTCGACTAGCCTGCGGGATGCATCCTCTCGCAAGTGTTTTTGCTCGACTAGCCTGCGGGATGCATCCTCTCGCACGTGTATTTGCTCGACTAGCCTGCGGGATGCATCCTCTCGCACGTGTTTGTGCTCGACTAGCCTGCGGGATGCATCCTCTCGCACGTGTTTTTACTTGACTAGCCTGCGGGATGCATCCTCTCGCACGTGTTTTTGCTCGACTAGCCTGCGGGATGCATCCTCTCGCACGTGTTTTTACTCGACTAGCCATGCGCATCCCAAAAAACCTGCGCATGCGCATCCCAAAGAACCTGCGCATGCGCATCCCACAAAACTTCGCACGTGTTTTTACTCGACTAGCCTGCGGGATGCATCCTCTCGCACGTGTTTTTACTCGACTAGCCTGCGGGATGCATCCTCTCGCACGTGTTTCTGCTCGACTAGCCTGCGGGATGCATCCTCTCGCACGTGTTTTTACTCGACTAGCCTGCGGGATGCATCCTCTCGCACGTGTTTTTGCTCGACTAGCCTGCGGGATGCATACTCTCGCACGTGTTTTTACTCGACTAGCCTGCGGGATGCATCCTCCCGCACGTGTTTTTACTCGACTAGCCTGCGGGATGCATCCTCTCGCACGTGTTTTTGCTCGACTAGCCTGCGGGATGCATCCTCTCGCACGTGTTTTTGCTCGACTAGCCTGCGGGATGCATCCTCTCGCACGTGTTTTTGCTCGACTAGCCTGCGGGATGCATCCTCCCGCACGTGTTTTTACTCGACTAGCCTGCGGGATGCATCCTCTCGCACGTGTTTATGCTCGACTAGCCTGCGGGATGCATCCTCTCGCACGTGTTTTTGCTCGACTAGCCTGCGGGATGCATCCTCTCGTACGTGTTTTTACTCGACTAGCCTGCGGGAAGCATCCTCTTGCACGTGTTTTTACTCGACTAGCCTGCGGGATGCATCCTCTCGCACGTGTTTTTGCTCGACTAGCCTGCGGGATGCATCCTCTCGCACGTGTTTTTTCTCGACTAGCCTGCGGGATGCATCCTCTCGCACGTGTTTTTGCTCGACCAGCCTGCGGGATGCATCCTCTCGCACGTGTTTTTGCTCGACTAGCCATGCGCATCCCAAAAAACCTGCGCATGCGCATCCCACAAAACCTCGCACGTGTTTTTATTCGACTAGCCTGCGGGATGCATCCTCTCGCACGTGTTTTTACTCGACTAGCCTGCGGGATGCATCCTCTCGCACGTGTTTTTACTCGACTAGCCTGCGGGATGCATCCTCTCGCACGTGTTTTTACTCGACTAGCCTGCGGAAGCATCCTCTCGCACGTGTTTTTACTCGACTAGTCTGCGGGATGCATCCTCTCGCACGTGTTTTTGCTCGACTAGCCTGCGGGATGCATCCTCTCGCAAGTGTTTTTGCTCGACTAGCCTGCGGGATGCATCCTCTCGCACGTGTATTTGCTCGACTAGCCTGCGGGATGCATCCTCTCGCACGTGTTTGTGCTCGACTAGCCTGCGGGATGCATCCTCTCGCACGTGTTTTTACTTGACTAGCCTGCGGGATGCATCCTCTCGCACGTGTTTTTGCTCGACTAGCCTGCGGGATGCATCCTCTCGCACGTGTTTTTACTCGACTAGCCATGCGCATCCCAAAAAACCTGCGCATGCGCATCCCAAAGAACCTGCGCATGCGCATCCCACAAAACTTCGCACGTGTTTTTACTCGACTAGCCTGCGGGATGCATCCTCTCGCACGTGTTTTTACTCGACTAGCCTGCGGGATGCATCCTCTCGCACGTGTTTCTGCTCGACTAGCCTGCGGGATGCATCCTCTCGCACGTGTTTTTACTCGACTAGCCTGCGGGATGCATCCTCTCGCACGTGTTTTTGCTCGACTAGCCTGCGGGATGCATACTCTCGCACGTGTTTTTACTCGACTAGCCTGCGGGATGCATCCTCCCGCACGTGTTTTTACTCGACTAGCCTGCGGGATGCATCCTCTCGCACGTGTTTTTGCTCGACTAGCCTGCGGGATGCATCCTCTCGCACGTGTTTTTGCTCGACTAGCCTGCGGGATGCATCCTCTCGTACGTGTTTTTACTCGACTAGCCTGCGGGAAGCATCCTCTTGCACGTGTTTTTACTCGACTAGCCTGCGGGATGCATCCTCTCGCACGTGTTTTTGCTCGACTAGCCTGCGGGATGCATCCTCTCGCACGTGTTTTTTCTCGACTAGCCTGCGGGATGCATCCTCTCGCACGTGTTTTTGCTCGACCAGCCTGCGGGATGCATCCTCTCGCACGTGTTTTTGCTCGACTAGCCATGCGCATCCCAAAAAACCTGCGCATGCGCATCCCACAAAACCTCGCACGTGTTTTTATTCGACTAGCCTGCGGGATGCATCCTCTCGCACGTGTTTTTACTCGACTAGCCTGCGGGATGCATCCTCTCGCACGTGTTTTTACTCGACTAGCCTGCGGGATGCATCCTCTCGCACGTGTTTTTACTCGACTAGCCTGCGGGAAGCATCCTCTCGCACGTGTTTTTACTCGACTAGTCTGCGGGATGCATCCTCTCGCACGTGTTTTTGCTCGACTAGCCTGCGGGATGCATCCTCTCGCAAGTGTTTTTGCTCGACTAGCCTGCGGGATGCATCCTCTCGCACGTGTATTTGCTCGACTAGCCTGCGGGATGCATCCTCTCGCACGTGTTTGTGCTCGACTAGCCTGCGGGATGCATCCTCTCGCACGTGTTTTTACTTGACTAGCCTGCGGGATGCATCCTCTCGCACGTGTTTTTGCTCGACTAGCCTGCGGGATGCATCCTCTCGCACGTGTTTTTACTCGACTAGCCATGCGCATCCCAAAAAACCTGCGCATGCGCATCCCAAAGAACCTGCGCATGCGCATCCCACAAAACTTCGCACGTGTTTTTACTCGACTAGCCTGCGGGATGCATCCTCTCGCACGTGTTTTTACTCGACTAGCCTGCGGGATGCATCCTCTCGCACGTGTTTCTGCTCGACTAGCCTGCGGGATGCATCCTCTCGCACGTGTTTTTACTCGACTAGCCTGCGGGATGCATCCTCTCGCACGTGTTTTTGCTCGACTAGCCTGCGGGATGCATACTCTCGCACGTGTTTTTACTCGACTAGCCTGCGGGATGCATCCTCCCGCACGTGTTTTTACTCGACTAGCCTGCGGGATGCATCCTCTCGCACGTGTTTTTGCTCGACTAGCCTGCGGGATGCATCCTCTCGCACGTGTTTTTGCTCGACTAGCCTGCGGGATGCATCCTCTCGCACGTGTTTTTGCTCGACTAGCCTGCGGGATGCATCCTCTCGCACGTGTTTTTACTCGACTAGCCTGCGGGATGCATCCTCCCGCACGTGTTTTTACTCGACTAGCCTGCGGGATACATCCTCTCGCACGTGTTTCTGCTCGACTAGCCTGCGGGATGCATCCTCTAGCACGTGTTTTTGCTCGACTAGCCTGCGGGATGCATCCTCCCGCACGTGTTTTTGCTCGACTAGCCTGCAGGATGCATCCTCTCGCACGTGTTTTTACTCGACTAGCCTGCGGGATGCATCCTCTCGCACGTGTTTTTGCACGACTAGCCAGCGGGATGCATCCTCTCGCACGTGTTTTTGCTCGACTAGACTGCGGGATGCATCCTCTCGCACGTGTTTTTACTCGACTAGCCTGCAGGATTCATCCTCTCGCACGTGTTTTTACTCGACTAGCCTGCGGGATGCATCCTCTCGCACGTGTTTTTGCTCAACTAGCCTGCGGGATGCATCCTCTCGCACGTGTTTTTACTCGACTAGCCTGCGGGATGCATCCTACCGCACGTGTTTTTACTCGACTAGCCTGCGGGATGCATCCTCTCGCACGTGTTTTTGCTCGACTAGCCTGCGGGATGCATCCTCTCGCACGTGTTTTTGCTCGACTAGCCTGCGGGATGCATCCTCTCGCACGTGTTTTTGCTCGACTAGCCTGCGGGACGCATCCTCTCGCACGTGTTTTTACTCGACTAGCCTGCGGGATGCATCCTCTCGCACGTGTTTTTACTCGACTAGCTTGCGGGAAGCATCCTCTTGCACGTGTTTTTACTCGACTAGCCTGCGGGATGCATCCTCTCGCACGTGTTTTTACTCGACTAGCCTGCGGGAAGCATCCTCTCGCACGTGTTTTTACTCGACTAGCCTGCGGGATGCATCCTCTCGCACGTGTTTTTGCTCGACTAGCCTGCGGGATGCATCCTCTCGCACGTGTTTTTGCACGACTAGCCATGCGCATCCCACAAAACCTCGCACGTGTTTTTGCTCGACTAGCCTGCGGGATGCATCCTCTCGCACGTGTTTTTGCTCGACTAGCCTGCGGGATGCATCCTCTCGCACGTGTATTTGCTCGACTAGTCTGCGGGATGCATCCTCTCGCACGTGTTTTTACTCGACTAGCCTGCGGGATGAATCCTCTCGCACGTGTTTTTACTCGACTAGCCTGCAGGATGCATCCTCTCGCACGTGTTTTTACTCGACTAGCCTGCGGGATGCATCCTCTCGCACGTGTTTTTGCTCGACCAGCCTGCGGGATGCATCCTCTCGCATGTGTTTTTGCTCGACTAGCCTGCGGGATGCATCCTCTCGCACGTGTTTTTACTCGACTAGCCTGCGGGATTCATCCTCTCGCACGTGTTTTTACTCGACTAGCCTGCAGGATGCATCCTCTCGCACGTGTTTTTACTCGACTAGCCTGCGGGATGCATCCTCTCGCACGTGTTTTTACTCGACTAGCCTGCGGGATGCATCCTCTCGCACGTGTTTTTACTCGACTAGCCAGCGGGATGCATCCTCTCGCACGTGTTTTTACTCGACTAGCCTGCGGGAAGCATCCTCTTGCACGTGTTTTTACTCGACTAGCCTGCGAGATGCATCCTCTCGCACGTGTTTTTGCTCGACTAGCCTGCGGGATGCATCCTCTCGCACGTGTTTTTGCTCGACTAGCCTGCGGGATGCATCCTCTCGCACGTGTTTTTACTCGACTAGCCTGCAGGATGCATCCTCTCGCACGTGTTGTTGCTCGACTAGCCTGCGGGATGCATACTCTCGCACGTGTTTTTACTCGACTAGCCTGCGGGATGCATCCTCCCGCACGTGTTTTTACTCGACTAGCCTGCGGGATGCATCCTCTCGCACGTGTTTTTGCTCGACTAGCCTGCGGGATGCATCCTCTCGCACGTGTTTTTGCTCGACTAGCCTGCGGGATGCATCCTCTCGCACGTGTTTTTGCTCGACTAGCCTGCGGGATGCATCCTCTCGCACGTGTTTTTACTCGACTACCCTGCGGGATGCATCCTCTCGCACGTGTTTTTGCTCGACTAGCCTGCGGGATGCATCCTCTCGCACGTGTTTTTACTCGACTAGCCTGCGGGATGCATCCTCTCGCACGTGTTTTTACTCGACTAGCCTGCGGGATGCATCCTCTCGCACGTGTTTTTACTCGACTAGCCTGCAGGATGCATCCTCTCGCACGTGTTTTTACTCGACTAGCCTGCGGGATGCATCCTCTCGCACGTGTTTTTGCTCGACTAGCCTGCGGGATGCATCCTCTCGCACGTGTTTTTGCTCGACTAGCCTGCGGGATGCATCCTCTCGCACGTGTTTTTACTCGACTAGCCTGCAGGATTCATCCTCTCGCACGTGTTTTTACTCGACTAGCCTGCGGGATGCATCCTCTCGCACGTGTTTTTGCTCGACTAGCCTGCGGGATGCATCCTCTCGCACGTGTTTTTACTCGACTAGCCTGCGGGATGCATCCTCCCGCACGTGTTTTTACTCGACTAGCCTGCGGGATGCATCCTCTCGCACGTGTTTATGCTCGACTAGCCTGCGGGATGCATCCTCTCGCACGTGTTTTTGCTCGACTAGCCTGCGGGATGCATCCTCTCGTACGTGTTTTTACTCGACTAGCCTGCGGGAAGCATCCTCTTGCACGTGTTTTTACTCGACTAGCCTGCGGGATGCATCCTCTCGCACGTGTTTTTGCTCGACTAGCCTGCGGGATGCATCCTCTCGCACGTGTTTTTTCTCGACTAGCCTGCGGGATGCATCCTCTCGCACGTGTTTTTGCTCGACCAGCCTGCGGGATGCATCCTCTCGCACGTGTTTTTGCTCGACTAGCCATGCGCATCCCAAAAAACCTGCGCATGCGCATCCCACAAAACCTCGCACGTGTTTTTATTCGACTAGCCTGCGGGATGCATCCTCTCGCACGTGTTTTTACTCGACTAGCCTGCGGGATGCATCCTCTCGCACGTGTTTTTACTCGACTAGCCTGCGGGATGCATCCTCTCGCACGTGTTTTTACTCGACTAGCCTGCGGGAAGCATCCTCTCGCACGTGTTTTTACTCGACTAGTCTGCGGGATGCATCCTCTCGCACGTGTTTTTGCTCGACTAGCCTGCGGGATGCATCCTCTCGCAAGTGTTTTTGCTCGACTAGCCTGCGGGATGCATCCTCTCGCACGTGTATTTGCTCGACTAGCCTGCGGGATGCATCCTCTCGCACGTGTTTGTGCTCGACTAGCCTGCGGGATGCATCCTCTCGCACGTGTTTTTACTTGACTAGCCTGCGGGATGCATCCTCTCGCACGTGTTTTTGCTCGACTAGCCCGCGGGATGCATCCTCTCGCACGTGTTTTTGCTCGACTAGCCTGCGGGATGCATCCTCTCGCACGTGTTTTTACTCGACTAGCCATGCGCATCCCAAAAAACCTGCGCATGCGCATCCCAAAGAACCTGCGCATGCGCATCCCACAAAACCTGCGCATGCGCATCCCACAAAACTTCGCACGTGTTTTTACTCGACTAGCCTGCGGGATGCATCCTCTCGCACGTGTTTTTACTCGACTAGCCTGCGGGATGCATCCTCTCGCACGTGTTTCTGCTCGACTAGCCTGCGGGATGCATCCTCTCGCACGTGTTTTTACTCGACTAGCCTGCGGGATGCATCCTCTCGCACGTGTTTTTGCTCGACTAGCCTGCGGGATGCATACTCTCGCACGTGTTTTTACTCGACTAGCCTGCGGGATGCATCCTCCCGCACGTGTTTTTACTCGACTAGCCTGCGGAATGCATCCTCTCGCACGTGTTTTTGCTCGACTAGCCTGCGGGATGCATCCTCTCGCACGTGTTTTTGCTCGACTAGCCTGCGGGATGCATCCTCTCGCACGTGTTTTTGCTCGACTAGCCTGCGGGATGCATCCTCTCGCACGTGTTTTTACTCGACTACCCTGCGGGATGCATCCTCTCGCACGTGTTTTTGCTCGACTAGCCTGCGGGATGCATCCTCTCGCACGTGTTTTTACTCGACTAGCCTGCGGGATGCATCCTCCCGCACGTGTTTTTACTCGACTACCCTGCGGGATGCATCCTCTCGCACGTGTTTTTGCTCGACTAGCCTGCGGGATGCATCCTCTCGCACGTGTTTTTACTCGACTAGCCTGCGGGATGCATCCTCTCGCACGTGTTTTTACTCGACTAGCCTGCGGGATGCATCCTCTCGCACGTGTTTTTACTCGACTAGCCTGCAGGATGCATCCTCTCGCACGTGTTTTTACTCGACTAGCCTGCGGGATGCATCCTCTCGCACGTGTTTTTGCTCGACTAGCCTGCGGGATGCATCCTCTCGCACGTGTTTTTGCTCGACTAGCCTGCGGGATGCATCCTCTCGCACGTGTTTTTACTCGACTAGCCTGCAGGATTCATCCTCTCGCACGTGTTTTTACTCGACTAGCCTGCGGGATGCATCCTCTCGCACGTGTTTTTGCTCGACTAGCCTGCGGGATGCATCCTCTCGCACGTGTTTTTACTCGACTAGCCTGCGGGATGCATCCTCCCGCACGTGTTTTTACTCGACTAGCCTGCGGGATGCATCCTCTCGCACGTGTTTATGCTCGACTAGCCTGCGGGATGCATCCTCTCGCACGTGTTTTTGCTCGACTAGCCTGCGGGATGCATCCTCTCGTACGTGTTTTTACTCGACTAGCCTGCGGGAAGCATCCTCTTGCACGTGTTTTTACTCGACTAGCCTGCGGGATGCATCCTCTCGCACGTGTTTTTGCTCGACTAGCCTGCGGGATGCATCCTCTCGCACGTGTTTTTTCTCGACTAGCCTGCGGGATGCATCCTCTCGCACGTGTTTTTGCTCGACCAGCCTGCGGGATGCATCCTCTCGCACGTGTTTTTGCTCGACTAGCCATGCGCATCCCAAAAAACCTGCGCATGCGCATCCCACAAAACCTCGCACGTGTTTTTATTCGACTAGCCTGCGGGATGCATCCTCTCGCACGTGTTTTTACTCGACTAGCCTGCGGGATGCATCCTCTCGCACGTGTTTTTACTCGACTAGCCTGCGGGATGCATCCTCTCGCACGTGTTTTTACTCGACTAGCCTGCGGGAAGCATCCTCTCGCACGTGTTTTTACTCGACTAGTCTGCGGGATGCATCCTCTCGCACGTGTTTTTGCTCGACTAGCCTGCGGGATGCATCCTCTCGCAAGTGTTTTTGCTCGACTAGCCTGCGGGATGCATCCTCTCGCACGTGTATTTGCTCGACTAGCCTGCGGGATGCATCCTCTCGCACGTGTTTGTGCTCGACTAGCCTGCGGGATGCATCCTCTCGCACGTGTTTTTACTTGACTAGCCTGCGGGATGCATCCTCTCGCACGTGTTTTTGCTCGACTAGCCCGCGGGATGCATCCTCTCGCACGTGTTTTTGCTCGACTAGCCTGCGGGATGCATCCTCTCGCACGTGTTTTTACTCGACTAGCCATGCGCATCCCAAAAAACCTGCGCATGCGCATCCCAAAGAACCTGCGCATGCGCATCCCACAAAACCTGCGCATGCGCATCCCACAAAACTTCGCACGTGTTTTTACTCGACTAGCCTGCGGGATGCATCCTCTCGCACGTGTTTTTACTCGACTAGCCTGCGGGATGCATCCTCTCGCACGTGTTTCTGCTCGACTAGCCTGCGGGATGCATCCTCTCGCACGTGTTTTTACTCGACTAGCCTGCGGGATGCATCCTCTCGCACGTGTTTTTGCTCGACTAGCCTGCGGGATGCATACTCTCGCACGTGTTTTTACTCGACTAGCCTGCGGGATGCATCCTCCCGCACGTGTTTTTACTCGACTAGCCTGCGGAATGCATCCTCTCGCACGTGTTTTTGCTCGACTAGCCTGCGGGATGCATCCTCTCGCACGTGTTTTTGCTCGACTAGCCTGCGGGATGCATCCTCTCGCACGTGTTTTTGCTCGACTAGCCTGCGGGATGCATCCTCTCGCACGTGTTTTTACTCGACTACCCTGCGGGATGCATCCTCTCGCACGTGTTTTTGCTCGACTAGCCTGCGGGATGCATCCTCTCGCACGTGTTTTTACTCGACTAGCCTGCGGGATGCATCCTCCCGCACGTGTTTTTACTCGACTAGCCTGCGGGATACATCCTCTCGCACGTGTTTCTGCTCGACTAGCCTGCGGGATGCATCCTCTAGCACGTGTTTTTGCTCGACTAGCCTGCGGGATGCATCCTCTCGCACGTGTTTTTGCTCGACTAGCCTGCAGGATGCATCCTCTCGCACGTGTTTTTACTCGACTAGCCTGCGGGATGCATCCTCTCGCACGTGTTTTTGCACGACTAGCCAGCGGGATGCATCCTCTCGCACGTGTTTTTGCTCGACTAGACTGCGGGATGCATCCTCTCGCACGTGTTTTTACTCGACTAGCCTGCAGGATTCATCCTCTCGCACGTGTTTTTACTCGACTAGCCTGCGGGACGCATCCTCTCGCACGTGTTTTTACTCGACTAGCCTGCAGGATGCATCCTCTCGCACGTGTTTTTACTCGACTAGCCTGCGGGATGCATCCTCTCGCACGTGTTTTTACTCGACTAGCCTGCGGGATGCATCCTCTCGCACGTGTTTTTACTCGACTAGCCAGCGGGATGCATCCTCTCGCACGTGTTTTTACTCGACTAGCCTGCGGGAAGCATCCTCTTGCACGTGTTTTTACTCGACTAGCCTGCGAGATGCATCCTCTCGCACGTGTTTTTACTCGACTAGCCTGCGGGATGCATCCTCTCGCACGTGTTTTTACTCGACTAGCCTGCAGGATGCATCCTCTCGCACGTGTTGTTGCTCGACTAGCCTGCGGGATGCATACTCTCGCACGTGTTTTTACTCGACTAGCCTGCGGGATGCATCCTCCCGCACGTGTTTTTACTCGACTAGCCTGCGGGATGCATCCTCTCGCACGTGTTTTTGCTCGACTAGCCTGCGGGATGCATCCTCTCGCACGTGTTTTTGCTCGACTAGCCTGCGGGATGCATCCTCTCGCACGTGTTTTTACTCGACTACCCTGCGGGATGCATCCTCTCGCACGTGTTTTTGCTCGACTAGCCTGCGGGATGCATCCTCTCGCACGTGTTTTTACTCGACTAGCCTGCGGGATGCATCCTCTCGCACGTGTTTTTACTCGACTAGCCTGCGGGATGCATCCTCTCGCACGTGTTTTTACTCGACTAGCCTGCAGGATGCATCCTCTCGCACGTGTTTTTACTCGACTAGCCTGCGGGATGCATCCTCTCGCACGTGTTTTTGCTCGACTAGCCTGCGGGATGCATCCTCTCGCACGTGTTTTTGCTCGACTAGCCTGCGGGATGCATCCTCTCGCACGTGTTTTTACTCGACTAGCCTGCAGGATTCATCCTCTCGCACGTGTTTTTACTCGACTAGCCTGCGGGATGCATCCTCTCGCACGTGTTTTTGCTCGACTAGCCTGCGGGATGCATCCTCTCGCACGTGTTTTTACTCGACTAGCCTGCGGGATGCATCCTCCCGCACGTGTTTTTACTCGACTAGCCTGCGGGATGCATCCTCTCGCACGTGTTTATGCTCGACTAGCCTGCGGGATGCATCCTCTCGCACGTGTTTTTGCTCGACTAGCCTGCGGGATGCATCCTCTCGTACGTGTTTTTACTCGACTAGCCTGCGGGAAGCATCCTCTTGCACGTGTTTTTACTCGACTAGCCTGCGGGATGCATCCTCTCGCACGTGTTTTTGCTCGACTAGCCTGCGGGATGCATCCTCTCGCACGTGTTTTTTCTCGACTAGCCTGCGGGATGCATCCTCTCGCACGTGTTTTTGCTCGACCAGCCTGCGGGATGCATCCTCTCGCACGTGTTTTTGCTCGACTAGCCATGCGCATCCCAAAAAACCTGCGCATGCGCATCCCACAAAACCTCGCACGTGTTTTTATTCGACTAGCCTGCGGGATGCATCCTCTCGCACGTGTTTTTACTCGACTAGCCTGCGGGATGCATCCTCTCGCACGTGTTTTTACTCGACTAGCCTGCGGGATGCATCCTCTCGCACGTGTTTTTACTCGACTAGCCTGCGGGAAGCATCCTCTCGCACGTGTTTTTACTCGACTAGTCTGCGGGATGCATCCTCTCGCACGTGTTTTTGCTCGACTAGCCTGCGGGATGCATTATCTCGCAAGTGTTTTTGCTCGACTAGCCTGCGGGATGCATCCTCTCGCACGTGTATTTGCTCGACTAGCCTGCGGGATGCATCCTCTCGCACGTGTTTGTGCTCGACTAGCCTGCGGGATGCATCCTCTCGCACGTGTTTTTACTCGACTAGCCTGCGGGATGCATCCTCTCGCACGTGTTTTTACTCGACTACCCTGCGGGATGCATCCTCTCGCACGTGTTTTTGCTCGACTAGCCATGCGCATCCCAAAAAACCTGCGCATGCGCATCCCACAAAACCTCGCACGTGTTTTTACTCGACTAGCCTGCGCGATGCATCCTCTCGCACGTGTTTTTACTCGACTAGCCTGCGGGATACATCCTCTCGCACGTGTTTTTACTCGACTAGCCTGCGGGATGCATCCTCTCGCACGTGTTTTTACTCGACTAGCCTGCAGGATGCATCCTCTCGCACGTGTTTTTACTCGACTAGCCTGCGGGATGCATCCTCTCGCATGTGTTTTTGCTCGACTAGCCTGCGGGATGCATCCTCTCGCACGTGTTTTTGCTCGACCAGCCTGCGGGATGCATCCTCTCGCACGTGTTTTTACTCGACTAGCCTGCGGAATTCATCCTCTCGCACGTGTTTTTACTCGACTAGCCTGCGGGATGCATCCTCTCGCACGTGTTTTTGCTCGACTAGCCTGCGGGATGCATCCTCTCGCACGTGTTTTTACTCGACTAGCCTGCGGGATGCATCCTCCCGCACGTGTTTTTACTCGACTAGCCTGCGGGATGCATCCTCTCGCACGTGTTTTTGCTCGACTAGCCTGCGGGATGCATCCTCTCGCACGTGTTTTTACTCGACTAGCCTGCGGGATGCATCCTCCCGCACGTGTTTTTACTCGACTAGCCTGCGGGATGCATCCTCTCGCACGTGTTTTTGCTCGACTAGCCTGCGGGATGCATCCTCTCGCACGTGTTTTTGCTCGACTAGCCTGCGGGATGCATCCTCTCGCACGTGTTTTTACTCGACTACCCTGATGGATGCATCCTCTCGCACGTGTTTTTGCTCGACTAGCCATGCGCATCCCAAAAAACCTGCGCATGCGCATCCCAAAAAACCTGCGCATGCGCATCCCAAAAAACCTGCGCATGCGCATCCCAAAAAACCTGCGCATGCGCATCCCACAAAACCTGCGCATGCGCATCCCACAAAACCTCGCACGTGTTTTTACTCGACTAGCGTGCGGGATGCATCCTCTCGCACGTGTTTTTACTCGACTAGCCTGCGGGATGCATCCTCTCGCACGTGTTTTTGCTCGACTAGCCATGCGCATCCCAAAAAACCTGCACATGCACATCCCAAAAAACCTGCGCATGCGCATCCCACAAAACCTGCGCATGCGCATCCCACAAAACCTCGCACGTGTTTTTACTCGACTAGCCTGCGGGATGCATCCTCTCGCACGTGTTTTTACTCGACTAGCCTGCGGGATGCATCCTCTCGCACGTGTTTTTGCTCGACTAGCCTGCGGGATGCATCCTCTCGCACGTGTTTTTACTCGACTAGCGTGCGGGATGCATCCTCTCGCACGTGTTTTTACTCGACTAGCCTGCGGGATGCATCCTCTCGCACGTGTTTTTGCTCGACTAGCCATGCGCATCCCAAAAAACCTGCACATGCACATCCCAAAAAACCTGCGCATGCGCATCCCACAAAACCTGCGCATGCGCATCCCACAAAACCTCGCACGTGTTTTTACTCGACTAGCCTGCGGGATGCATCCTCTCGCACGTGTTTTTACTCGACTAGCCTGCGGGATGCATCCTCTCGCACGTGTTTTTGCTCGACTAGCCTGCGGGATGCATCCTCTCGCACGTGTTTTTACTCGACTAGCCTGCGGGATGCATCCTCTCGCACGTGTTTTTACTCGACTACCCTGCGGGATGCATCCTCTCGCACGTGTTTTTGCTCGACTAGCCATGCGCATCCCAAAAAACCTGCGCATGCGCATCCCAAGAAACCTGCGCATGCGCATCCCACAAAACCTGCGCATGCGCATCCCACAAAACCTCGCACGTGTTTTTACTCGACTAGCCTGCGGGATGCATCCTCTCGCACGTGTTTTTGCTCGGCTAGCCTGCGGGATGCATCCTCTCGCACGTGTTTTTGCTCGACTAGCCATGCGCATCCCAAAAAACCTGCGCATGCGCATCCCAAAAAACCTGCGCATGCGCATCCCACAAAACCTCGCACGTGTTTTTACTCGACTAGCCTGCGGGATGCATCCTCTCGCACGTGTTTTTACTCGACTAGCCTGCGGGATGCATCCTCTCGCACGTGTTTTTACTCGACTAGCCTGCGGGATGCATCGTCTCGCACGTGTTTTTACTCGACTAGCCTGCGGGATGCATCCTCTCGCACGTGTTTTTGCTCGACTAGCCATGCGCATCCCAAAAAACCTGCGCATGCGCATCCCAAAAAATCTGCGCATGCGCATCCCACAAAACCTGCGCATGCGCATCCCACAAAACCTCGCACGTGTTTGTGCTCGACTAGCCTGCGGGATGCATCCTTTCGCACGTGTTTTTACTCGACTAGCCTGCGGGAAGCATCCTCTCGCACGTGTTTTTACTCGACTAGCCTGCGGGAAGCATCCTCTTGCACGTGTTTTTACTCGACTAGCCTGCGGGATGCATCCTCTCGCACGTGTTTTTACTCGACTAGCCTGCGGGATGCATCCTCCCGCACGTGTTTTTACTCGACTAGCCTGCGGGAAGCATCCTCTCGCACGTGTTTTTACTCGACTAGTCTGCGGGATGCATCCTCTCGCACGTGTTTTTGCTCGACTAGCCTGCGGGATGCATCCTCTCGCACGTGTTTTTGCTCGACTAGCCATGCGCATCCCAAAAAACCTGCGCATGCGCATCCCACAAAACCTGCGCATGCGCATCCCACAAAACCTCGCACGTGTTTTTACTCGACTAGCCTGCGGGATGCATCCTCTCGCACGTGTTTTTACTCGACTAGCCTGCGGGAAGCATCCTCTCGCACGTGTTTTTACTCGACTAGTCTGCGGGATGCATCCTCTCGCACGTGTTTTTGCTCGACTAGCCTGCGGGATGCATTATCTCGCAAGTGTTTTTGCTCGACTAGCCTGCGGGATGCATCCTCTCGCACGTGTATTTGCTCGACTAGCCTGCGGGATGCATCCTCTCGCACGTGTTTGTGCTCGACTAGCCTGCGGGATGCATCCTCTCGCACGTGTTTTTACTCGACTAGCCTGCGGGATGCATCCTCTCGCACGTGTTTTTACTCGACTACCCTGCGGGATGCATCCTCTCGCACGTGTTTTTGCTCGACTAGCCATGCGCATCCCAAAAAACCTGCGCATGCGCATCCCAAAAAACCTGCGCATGCGCATCCCACAAAACCTCGCACGTGTTTTTACTCGACTAGCTTGCGCGATGCATCCTCTCGCACGTGTTTTTACTCGACTAGCCTGCGGGATGCATCCTCTCGCACGTGTTTTTACTCGACTAGCCTGCGGGATGCATCCTCTCGCACGTGTTTTTACTCGACTAGCCTGCAGGATGCATCCTCTCGCACGTGTTTTTACTCGACTAGCCTGCGGGATGCATCCTCTCGCATGTGTTTTTGCTCGACTAGCCTGCGGGATGCATCCTCTCGCACGTGTTTTTGCTCGACCAGCCTGCGGGATGCATCCTCTCGCACGTGTTTTTACTCGACTAGCCTGCGGAATTCATCCTCTCGCACGTGTTTTTACTCGACTAGCCTGCGGGATGCATCCTCTCGCACGTGTTTTTGCTCGACTAGCCTGCGGGATGCATCCTCTCGCACGTGTTTTTACTCGACTAGCCTGCGGGATGCATCCTCCCGCACGTGTTTTTACTCGACTAGCCTGCGGGATGCATCCTCTCGCACGTGTTTTTGCTCGACTAGCCTGCGGGATGCATCCTCTCGCACGTGTTTTTGCTCGACTAGCCTGCGGGATGCATCCTCTCGCACGTGTTTTTACTCGACTACCCTGATGGATGCATCCTCTCGCACGTGTTTTTGCTCGACTAGCCATGCGCATCCCAAAAAACCTGCGCATGCGCATCCCAAAAAACCTGCGCATGCGCATCCCACAAAACCTGCGCATGCGCATCCCACAAAACCTCGCACGTGTTTTTACTCGACTAGCGTGCGGGATGCATCCTCTCGCACGTGTTTTTACTCGACTAGCCTGCGGGATGCATCCTCTCGCACGTGTTTTTGCTCGACTAGCCATGCGCATCCCAAAAAACCTGCACATGCACATCCCAAAAAACCTGCGCATGCGCATCCCACAAAACCTGCGCATGCGCATCCCACAAAACCTCGCACGTGTTTTTACTCGACTAGCCTGCGGGATGCATCCTCTCGCACGTGTTTTTACTCGACTAGCCTGCGGGATGCATCCTCTCGCACGTGTTTTTGCTCGACTAGCCTGCGGGATGCATCCTCTCGCACGTGTTTTTACTCGACTAGCCTGCGGGATGCATCCTCTCGCACGTGTTTTTACTCGACTACCCTGCGGGATGCATCCTCTCGCACGTGTTTTTGCTCGACTAGCCATGCGCATCCCAAAAAACCTGCGCATGCGCATCCCAAGAAACCTGCGCATGCGCATCCCACAAAACCTGCGCATGCGCATCCCACAAAACCTCGCACGTGTTTTTACTCGACTAGCCTGCGGGATGCATCCTCTCGCACGTGTTTTTGCTCGGCTAGCCTGCGGGATGCATCCTCTCGCACGTGTTTTTGCTCGACTAGCCATGCGCATCCCAAAAAACCTGCGCATGCGCATCCCAAAAAACCTGCGCATGCGCATCCCACAAAACCTCGCACGTGTTTTTACTCGACTAGCCTGCGGGATGCATCCTGTCGCACGTGTTTTTACTCGACTAGCCTGCGGGATGCATCCTCTCGCACGTGTTTTTACTCGACTAGCCTGCGGGATGCATCGTCTCGCACGTGTTTTTACTCGACTAGCCTGCGGGATGCATCCTCTCGCACGTGTTTTTGCTCGACTAGCCATGCGCATCCCAAAAAACCTGCGCATGCGCATCCCAAAAAATCTGCGCATGCGCATCCCACAAAACCTGCGCATGCGCATCCCACAAAACCTCGCACGTGTTTGTGCTCGACTAGCCTGCGGGATGCATCCTTTCGCACGTGTTTTTACTCGACTAGCCTGCGGGATGCATCCTCTCGCACGTGTTTTTGCTCGACTAGCCTGCGGGATGCATCCTCTCGCACGTGTTTTTGCTCGACTAGCCATGCGCATCCCAAAAAACCTGCGCATGCGCATCCCAAAAAATCTGCGCATGCGCATCCCACAAAACCTGCGCATGCGCATCCCACAAAACCTCGCACGTGTTTGTGCTCGACTAGACTGCGGGATGCATCCTTTCGCACGTGTTTTTACTCGACTAGCCTGCGGGATGCATCCTCTCGCACGTGTTTTTGCTCGACTAGCCTGCGGGATGCATCCTCTCGCACGTGTTTTTACTCGACTAGCCTGCGGGATGCATCGTCTCGCACGTGTTTTTGCTCGACTAGCCTGCGGGATGCATCCTCTCGCACGTGTTTTTACTCGACTAGCCTGCGGGATGCATCCTCTCGCACGTGTTTTTGCTCGACTAGCCTGCTGGATGCATCCTCTCGCACGTGTTTTTGCTCGACTAGCCTGCGGGACGCATCCTCTCGCACGTGTTTTTGCTCGACTAGCCATGCGCATCCCAAAAAACCTGCGCATGCGCATCCCAAAAAATCTGCGCATGCGCATCCCACAAAACCTCGCACGTGTTTGTGCTCGACTAGACTGCGGGATGCATCCTTTCGCACGTGTTTTTACTCGACTAGCCTGCGGGATGCATCCTCTCGCACGTGTTTTTGCTCGACTAGCCATGCGCATCCCAAAAAACCTGCGCATGCGCATCCCAAAAAATCTGCGCATGCGCATCCCACAAAACCTGCGCATGCGCATCCCACAAAACCTCGCACGTGTTTGTGCTCGACTAGACTGCGGGATGCATCCTTTCGCACGTGTTTTTACTCGACTAGCCTGCGGGATGCATCCTCTCGCACGTGTTTTTGCTCGACTAGCCTGCGGGATGCATCCTCTCGCACGTGTTTGTGCTCGACTAGCCTGCGGGATGCATCCTCTCGCACGTGTTTTTACTCGACTAGCCTGCGGGATGCATCCTCTCGCACGTGTTTTTGCTCGACTAGCCTGCGGGATGCATCCTCTCGCACGTGTTTTTACTCGACTAGCCTGCGGGATGCATCCTCTCGCACGTGTTTTTGCTCGACTAGCCATGCGCATCCCAAAAAACCTGCACATGCGCATCCCAAAAAACCTGCGCATGCGCATCCCACAAAACCTGCGCATGCGCATCCCACAAAACCTCGCACGTGTTTTTACTCGACTAGCCTGCAGGATGCATCCTCTCGCACGTGTTTTTACTCGACTAGCCTGCGGGATGCATCCTCACGCACGTGTTTTTGCTCGACTAGCCATGCGCATCCCAAAAAACCTGCGCATGCGCATCCCACAAAACCTCGCACGTGTTTTTACTCGACTAGCCTGCGGGATGCATCCTCTCGCACGTGTTTTTACTCGACTACCCTGCGGGATGCATCCTCTCGCACGTGTTTTTGCTCGACTAGCCATGCGCATCCCAAAAAACCTGCGCATGCGCATCCCAAAAAACCTGCGCATGCGCATCCCACAAAACCTGCGTATGCGCATCCCACAAAACCTCGCACGTGTTTTTACTCGACTAGCCTGCGGGATGCATCCTCTCGCACGTGTTTTTGCTCGACTAGCCATGCGCATCCCAAAAAACCTGCACATGCGCAGCCCAAAAAACCTGCGCATGCGCATCCCACAAAACCTGCGCATGCGCATCCCACAAAACCTCGCACGTGTTTTTACTCGACTAGCCTGCGGGATGCATCCTCTCGCACGTGTTTTTGCTCGGCTAGCCTGCGGGATGCATCCTCTCGCACGTGTTTTTGCTCGACTAGCCATGCGCATCCCAAAAAACCTGCGCATGCGCATCCCACAAAACCTCGCACGTGTTTTTACTCGACTAGCCTGCGGGATGTATCCTCTCGCACGTGTTTTTACTCGACTAGCCTGCGGGATGCATCCTCTCGCACGTGTTTTTACTCGACTAGCCTGCGGGATGCATCGTCTCGCACGTGTTTTTACTCGACTAGCCTGCGGGATGCATCCTCTCGCACGTGTTTTTGCTCGACTAGCCATGCGCATCCCAAAAAACCTGCGCATGCGCATCCCAAAAAACCTGCGCATGCGCATCCCAAAAAACCTGCGCATGCGCATCCCACAAAACCTCGCACGTGTTTTTACTCGACTAGCGTGCGGGATGCATCCTCTCGCACGTGTTTTTACTCGACTAGCCTGCGGGATGCATCCTCTCGCACGTGTTTTTGCTCGACTAGCCATGCGCATCCCAAAAAACCTGCACATGCACATCCCAAAAAACCTGCGCATGCGCATCCCACAAAACCTGCGCATGCGCATCCCACAAAACCTCGCACGTGTTTTTACTCGACTAGCCTGCGGGATGCATCCTCTCGCACGTGTTTTTACTCGACTAGCCTGCGGGATGCATCCTCTCGCACGTGTTTTTGCTCGACTAGCCTGCGGGATGCATCCTCTCGCACGTGTTTTTACTCGACTAGCCTGCGGGATGCATCCTCTCGCACGTGTTTTTACTCGACTACCCTGCGGGATGCATCCTCTCGCACGTGTTTTTGCTCGACTAGCCATGCGCATCCCAAAAAACCTGCGCATGCGCATCCCAAGAAACCTGCGCATGCGCATCCCACAAAACCTGCGCATGCGCATCCCACAAAACCTCGCACGTGTTTTTACTCGACTAGCCTGCGGGATGCATCCTCTCGCACGTGTTTTTGCTCGGCTAGCCTGCGGGATGCATCCTCTCGCACGTGTTTTTGCTCGACTAGCCATGCGCATCCCAAAAAACCTGCGCATGCGCATCCCACAAAACCTCGCACGTGTTTTTACTCGACTAGCCTGCGGGATGCATCCTCTCGCACGTGTTTTTACTCGACTAGCCTGCGGGATGCATCCTCTCGCACGTGTTTTTACTCGACTAGCCTACGGGATGCATCGTCTCGCACGTGTTTTTACTCGACTAGCCTGCGGGATGCATCCTCTCGCACGTGTTTTTGCTCGACTAGCCATGCGCATCCCAAAAAACCTGCGCATGCGCATGCCAAAAAATCTGCGCATGCGCATCCCACAAAACCTGCGCATGCGCATCCCACAAAACCTCGCACGTGTTTGTGCTCGACTAGCCTGCGGGATGCATCCTTTCGCACGTGTTTTTACTCGACTAGCCTGCGGGAAGCATCCTCTCGCACGTGTTTTTACTCGACTAGCCTGCGGGAAGCATCCTCTTGCACGTGTTTTTACTCGACTAGCCTGCGGGATGCATCCTCTCGCACGTGTTTTTACTCGACTAGCCTGCGGGATGCATCCTCCCGCACGTGTTTTTACTCGACTAGCCTGCGGGAAGCATCCTCTCGCACGTGTTTTTACTCGACTAGTCTGCGGGATGCATCCTCTCGCACGTGTTTTTGCTCGACTAGCCTGCGGAATTCATCCTCTCGCACGTGTTTTTACTCGACTAGCCTGCGGGATGCATCCTCTCGCACGTGTTTTTGCTCGACTAGCCTGCGGGATGCATCCTCTCGCACGTGTTTTTACTCGACTAGCCTGCGGGATGCATCCTCCCGCACGTGTTTTTACTCGACTAGCCTGCGGGATGCATCCTCTCGCACGTGTTTTTGCTCGACTAGCCTGCGGGATGCATCCTCTCGCACGTGTTTTTGCTCGACTAGCCTGCGGGATGCATCCTCTCGCACGTGTTTTTACTCGACTACCCTGATGGATGCATCCTCTCGCACGTGTTTTTGCTCGACTAGCCATGCGCATCCCAAAAAACCTGCGCATGCGCATCCCAAAAAACCTGCGCATGCGCATCCCAAAAAACCTGCGCATGCGCATCCCACAAAACCTGCGCATGCGCATCCCACAAAACCTCGCACGTGTTTTTACTCGACTAGCGTGCGGGATGCATCCTCTCGCACGTGTTTTTACTCGACTAGCCTGCGGGATGCATCCTCTCGCACGTGTTTTTGCTCGACTAGCCATGCGCATCCCAAAAAACCTGCACATGCACATCCCAAAAAACCTGCGCATGCGCATCCCACAAAACCTGCGCATGCGCATCCCACAAAACCTCGCACGTGTTTTTACTCGACTAGCCTGCGGGATGCATCCTCTCGCACGTGTTTTTACTCGACTAGCCTGCGGGATGCATCCTCTCGCACGTGTTTTTGCTCGACTAGCCTGCGGGATGCATCCTCTCGCACGTGTTTTTACTCGACTAGCGTGCGGGATGCATCCTCTCGCACGTGTTTTTACTCGACTAGCCTGCGGGATGCATCCTCTCGCACGTGTTTTTGCTCGACTAGCCATGCGCATCCCAAAAAACCTGCACATGCACATCCCAAAAAACCTGCGCATGCGCATCCCACAAAACCTGCGCATGCGCATCCCACAAAACCTCGCACGTGTTTTTACTCGACTAGCCTGCGGGATGCATCCTCCCGCACGTGTTTTTACTCGACTAGCCTGCGGGATGCATCCTCTCGCACGTGTTTTTGCTCGACTAGCCTGCGGGATGCATCCTCTCGCACGTGTTTTTGCTCGACTAGCCTGCGGGATGCATCCTCTCGCACGTGTTTTTACTCGACTACCCTGATGGATGCATCCTCTCGCACGTGTTTTTGCTCGACTAGCCATGCGCATCCCAAAAAACCTGCGCATGCGCATCCCAAAAAACCTGCGCATGCGCATCCCACAAAACCTGCGCATGCGCATCCCACAAAACCTCGCACGTGTTTTTACTCGACTAGCGTGCGGGATGCATCCTCTCGCACGTGTTTTTACTCGACTAGCCTGCGGGATGCATCCTCTCGCACGTGTTTTTGCTCGACTAGCCATGCGCATCCCAAAAAACCTGCACATGCACATCCCAAAAAACCTGCGCATGCGCATCCCACAAAACCTGCGCATGCGCATCCCACAAAACCTCGCACGTGTTTTTACTCGACTAGCCTGCGGGATGCATCCTCTCGCACGTGTTTTTACTCGACTAGCCTGCGGGATGCATCCTCTCGCACGTGTTTTTGCTCGACTAGCCTGCGGGATGCATCCTCTCGCACGTGTTTTTACTCGACTAGCCTGCGGGATGCATCCTCTCGCACGTGTTTTTACTCGACTACCCTGCGGGATGCATCCTCTCGCACGTGTTTTTGCTCGACTAGCCATGCGCATCCCAAAAAACCTGCGCATGCGCATCCCAAGAAACCTGCGCATGCGCATCCCACAAAACCTGCGCATGCGCATCCCACAAAACCTCGCACGTGTTTTTACTCGACTAGCCTGCGGGATGCATCCTCTCGCACGTGTTTTTGCTCGGCTAGCCTGCGGGATGCATCCTCTCGCACGTGTTTTTGCTCGACTAGCCATGCGCATCCCAAAAAACCTGCGCATGCGCATCCCAAAAAACCTGCGCATGCGCATCCCACAAAACCTCGCACGTGTTTTTACTCGACTAGCCTGCGGGATGCATCCTGTCGCACGTGTTTTTACTCGACTAGCCTGCGGGATGCATCCTCTCGCACGTGTTTTTACTCGACTAGCCTGCGGGATGCATCGTCTCGCACGTGTTTTTACTCGACTAGCCTGCGGGATGCATCCTCTCGCACGTGTTTTTGCTCGACTAGCCATGCGCATCCCAAAAAACCTGCGCATGCGCATCCCAAAAAATCTGCGCATGCGCATCCCACAAAACCTGCGCATGCGCATCCCACAAAACCTCGCACGTGTTTGTGCTCGACTAGCCTGCGGGATGCATCCTTTCGCACGTGTTTTTACTCGACTAGCCTGCGGGATGCATCCTCTCGCACGTGTTTTTGCTCGACTAGCCTGCGGGATGCATCCTCTCGCACGTGTTTTTGCTCGACTAGCCATGCGCATCCCAAAAAACCTGCGCATGCGCATCCCAAAAAATCTGCGCATGCGCATCCCACAAAACCTGCGCATGCGCATCCCACAAAACCTCGCACGTGTTTGTGCTCGACTAGACTGCGGGATGCATCCTTTCGCACGTGTTTTTACTCGACTAGCCTGCGGGATGCATCCTCTCGCACGTGTTTTTGCTCGACTAGCCTGCGGGATGCATCCTCTCGCACGTGTTTTTACTCGACTAGCCTGCGGGATGCATCGTCTCGCACGTGTTTTTGCTCGACTAGCCTGCGGGATGCATCCTCTCGCACGTGTTTTTACTCGACTAGCCTGCGGGATGCATCCTCTCGCACGTGTTTTTGCTCGACTAGCCTGCTGGATGCATCCTCTCGCACGTGTTTTTGCTCGACTAGCCTGCGGGACGCATCCTCTCGCACGTGTTTTTGC
Source organism: Lasioglossum baleicum (assembly GCF_051020765.1). Lineage (NCBI taxonomy): Eukaryota > Metazoa > Arthropoda > Insecta > Hymenoptera > Halictidae > Lasioglossum > Lasioglossum baleicum. The sequence continues at coordinate 87,266 of NW_027469551.1, forward strand.
TCGACTAGCCATGCGCATCCCAAAAAACCTGCGCATGCGCATCCCAAAAAATCTGCGCATGCGCATCCCACAAAACCTCGCACGTGTTTGTGCTCGACTAGACTGCGGGATGCATCCTTTCGCACGTGTTTTTACTCGACTAGCCTGCGGGATGCATCCTCTCGCACGTGTTTTTGCTCGACTAGCCATGCGCATCCCAAAAAACCTGCGCATGCGCATCCCAAAAAATCTGCGCATGCGCATCCCACAAAACCTGCGCATGCGCATCCCACAAAACCTCGCACGTGTTTGTGCTCGACTAGACTGCGGGATGCATCCTTTCGCACGTGTTTTTACTCGACTAGCCTGCGGGATGCATCCTCTCGCACGTGTTTTTGCTCGACTAGCCTGCGGGATGCATCCTCTCGCACGTGTTTGTGCTCGACTAGCCTGCGGGATGCATCCTCTCGCACGTGTTTTTACTCGACTAGCCTGCGGGATGCATCCTCTCGCACGTGTTTTTGCTCGACTAGCCTGCGGGATGCATCCTCTCGCACGTGTTTTTACTCGACTAGCCTGCGGGATGCATCCTCTCGCACGTGTTTTTGCTCGACTAGCCATGCGCATCCCAAAAAACCTGCACATGCGCATCCCAAAAAACCTGCGCATGCGCATCCCACAAAACCTGCGCATGCGCATCCCACAAAACCTCGCACGTGTTTTTACTCGACTAGCCTGCAGGATGCATCCTCTCGCACGTGTTTTTACTCGACTAGCCTGCGGGATGCATCCTCACGCACGTGTTTTTGCTCGACTAGCCATGCGCATCCCAAAAAACCTGCGCATGCGCATCCCACAAAACCTCGCACGTGTTTTTACTCGACTAGCCTGCGGGATGCATCCTCTCGCACGTGTTTTTACTCGACTACCCTGCGGGATGCATCCTCTCGCACGTGTTTTTGCTCGACTAGCCATGCGCATCCCAAAAAACCTGCGCATGCGCATCCCAAAAAACCTGCGCATGCGCATCCCACAAAACCTGCGTATGCGCATCCCACAAAACCTCGCACGTGTTTTTACTCGACTAGCCTGCGGGATGCATCCTCTCGCACGTGTTTTTGCTCGACTAGCCATGCGCATCCCAAAAAACCTGCACATGCGCAGCCCAAAAAACCTGCGCATGCGCATCCCACAAAACCTGCGCATGCGCATCCCACAAAACCTCGCACGTGTTTTTACTCGACTAGCCTGCGGGATGCATCCTCTCGCACGTGTTTTTGCTCGGCTAGCCTGCGGGATGCATCCTCTCGCACGTGTTTTTGCTCGACTAGCCATGCGCATCCCAAAAAACCTGCGCATGCGCATCCCACAAAACCTCGCACGTGTTTTTGCTCGACTAGCCTGCGGGATGCATCCTCTCGCACGTGTTTTTACTCGACTAGCCTGCGGGATGCATCCTCTCGCACGTGTTTTTGCTCGACTAGCCTGCTGGATGCATCCTCTCGCACGTGTTTTTGCTCGACTAGCCTGCGGGACGCATCCTCTCGCACGTGTTTTTGCTCGACTAGCCATGCGCATCCCAAAAAACCTGCGCATGCGCATCCCAAAAAATCTGCGCATGCGCATCCCACAAAACCTCGCACGTGTTTGTGCTCGACTAGACTGCGGGATGCATCCTTTCGCACGTGTTTTTACTCGACTAGCCTGCGGGATGCATCCTCTCGCACGTGTTTTTGCTCGACTAGCCATGCGCATCCCAAAAAACCTGCGCATGCGCATCCCAAAAAATCTGCGCATGCGCATCCCACAAAACCTGCGCATGCGCATCCCACAAAACCTCGCACGTGTTTGTGCTCGACTAGACTGCGGGATGCATCCTTTCGCACGTGTTTTTACTCGACTAGCCTGCGGGATGCATCCTCTCGCACGTGTTTTTGCTCGACTAGCCTGCGGGATGCATCCTCTCGCACGTGTTTGTGCTCGACTAGCCTGCGGGATGCATCCTCTCGCACGTGTTTTTACTCGACTAGCCTGCGGGATGCATCCTCTCGCACGTGTTTTTGCTCGACTAGCCTGCGGGATGCATCCTCTCGCACGTGTTTTTACTCGACTAGCCTGCGGGATGCATCCTCTCGCACGTGTTTTTGCTCGACTAGCCATGCGCATCCCAAAAAACCTGCACATGCGCATCCCAAAAAACCTGCGCATGCGCATCCCACAAAACCTGCGCATGCGCATCCCACAAAACCTCGCACGTGTTTTTACTCGACTAGCCTGCAGGATGCATCCTCTCGCACGTGTTTTTACTCGACTAGCCTGCGGGATGCATCCTCACGCACGTGTTTTTGCTCGACTAGCCATGCGCATCCCAAAAAACCTGCGCATGCGCATCCCACAAAACCTCGCACGTGTTTTTACTCGACTAGCCTGCGGGATGCATCCTCTCGCACGTGTTTTTACTCGACTACCCTGCGGGATGCATCCTCTCGCACGTGTTTTTGCTCGACTAGCCATGCGCATCCCAAAAAACCTGCGCATGCGCATCCCAAAAAACCTGCGCATGCGCATCCCACAAAACCTGCGTATGCGCATCCCACAAAACCTCGCACGTGTTTTTACTCGACTAGCCTGCGGGATGCATCCTCTCGCACGTGTTTTTGCTCGACTAGCCATGCGCATCCCAAAAAACCTGCACATGCGCAGCCCAAAAAACCTGCGCATGCGCATCCCACAAAACCTGCGCATGCGCATCCCACAAAACCTCGCACGTGTTTTTACTCGACTAGCCTGCGGGATGCATCCTCTCGCACGTGTTTTTGCTCGGCTAGCCTGCGGGATGCATCCTCTCGCACGTGTTTTTGCTCGACTAGCCATGCGCATCCCAAAAAACCTGCGCATGCGCATCCCACAAAACCTCGCACGTGTTTTTACTCGACTAGCCTGCGGGATGTATCCTCTCGCACGTGTTTTTACTCGACTAGCCTGCGGGATGCATCCTCTCGCACGTGTTTTTACTCGACTAGCCTGCGGGATGCATCGTCTCGCACGTGTTTTTACTCGACTAGCCTGCGGGATGCATCCTCTCGCACGTGTTTTTGCTCGACTAGCCATGCGCATCCCAAAAAACCTGCGCATGCGCATCCCAAAAAATCTGCGCATGCGCATCCCACAAAACCTGCGCATGCGCATCCCACAAAACCTCGCTCGTGTTTGTGCTCGACTAGCCTGCGGGATGCATCCTTTCGCACGTGTTTTTACTCGACTAGCCTGCGGGATGCATCCTCTCGCACGTGTTTTTGCTCGACTAGCCTGCGGGATGCATCCTCTCGCACGTGTTTTTGCTCGACTAGCCATGCGCATCCCAAAAAACCTGCGCATGCGCATCCCAAAAAATCTGCGCATGCGCATCCCACAAAACCTCGCACGTGTTTGTGCTCGACTAGACTGCGGGATGCATCCTTTCGCACGTGTTTTTACTCGACTAGCCTGCGGGATGCATCCTCTCGCACGTGTTTTTGCTCGACTAGCCTGCGGGATGCATCCTCTCGCACGTGTTTGTGCTCGACTAGCCTGCGGGATGCATCCTCTCGCACGTGTTTTTACTCGACTAGCCTGCGGGATGCATCCTCTCGCACGTGTTTTTGCTCGACTAGCCTGCGGGATGCATCCTCTCGCACGTGTTTTTGCTCGACTAGCCTGCGGGATGCATCCTCTCGCACGTGTTTTTACTCGACTAGCCTGCGGGATGCATCCTCTCGCACGTGTTTTTACTCGACTAGCCTGCGGGATGCATCCTCTCGCACGTGTTTTTACTCGACTAGCCTGCGGGAAGCATCCTCTCGCACGTGTTTTTACTCGACTAGCCTGCGGGATGCATCGTCTCGCACGTGTTTTTGCTCGACTAGCCTGCGGGATGCATCCTCTCGCACGTGTTTTTGCTCGACTAGCCTGCGGGATGCATCCTCTCGCTCGTGTTTGTGCTCGACTAGCCTGCGGGATGCATCCTTTCGCACGTGTTTTTACTCGACTAGCCTGCGGGATGCATCCTCTCGCACGTGTTTTTGCTCGACTAGCCTGCGGGATGCATCCTCTCGCACGTGTTTTTGCTCGACTAGCCATGCGCATCCCAAAAAACCTGCGCATGCGCATCCCAAAAAATCTGCGCATGCGCATCCCACAAAACCTGCGCATGCGCATCCCACAAAACCTCGCACGTGTTTGTGCTCGACTAGACTGCGGGATGCATCCTTTCGCACGTGTTTTTACTCGACTAGCCTGCGGGATGCATCCTCTCGCACGTGTTTTTGCTCGACTAGCCTGCGGGATGCATCCTCTCGCTCGTGTTTGTGCTCGACTAGCCTGCGGGATGCATCCTTTCGCACGTGTTTTTACTCGACTAGCCTGCGGGATGCATCCTCTCGCACGTGTTTTTGCTCGACTAGCCTGCGGGATGCATCCTCTCGCACGTGTTTTTGCTCGACTAGCCATGCGCATCCCAAAAAACCTGCGCATGCGCATCCCAAAAAATCTGCGCATGCGCATCCCACAAAACCTCGCACGTGTTTGTGCTCGACTAGACTGCGGGATGCATCCTTTCGCACGTGTTTTTACTCGACTAGCCTGCGGGATGCATCCTCTCGCACGTGTTTTTGCTCGACTAGCCTGCGGGATGCATCCTCTCGCACGTGTTTGTGCTCGACTAGCCTGCGGGATGCATCCTCTCGCACGTGTTTTTACTCGACTAGCCTGCGGGATGCATCCTCTCGCACGTGTTTTTGCTCGACTAGCCTGCGGGATGCATCCTCTCGCACGTGTTTTTGCTCGACTAGCCTGCGGGATGCATCCTCTCGCACGTGTTTTTACTCGACTAGCCTGCGGGATGCATCCTCTCGCACGTGTTTTTACTCGACTAGCCTGCGGGATGCATCCTCTCGCACGTGTTTTTACTCGACTAGCCTGCGGGAAGCATCCTCTCGCACGTGTTTTTACTCGACTAGCCTGCGGGACGCATCCTCTCGCACGTGTTTTTACTCGACTAGCCTGCGGGATGCATCCTCTCGCACGTGTTTTTACTCGAGTAGCCTGCGGGATGCATCCTCTCGCACTTGTTTTTACTCGACTAGCCTGCGGGGTGCATCCTCTCGCACGTGTTTTTACTCGACTAGCCTGCGGGATGCATCCTCTCGCCCGTGTTTTTACTCGTCTAGGCTGCGGGATGCATCGTCTCGCACGTGTTTTTACTCGACTAGCCTGCGGGATGCATCCTCTCGCACGTGTTTTTACTCGACTAGCCTGCGGGATGCATCCTCTCGCACGTGTTTTTACTCGACTAGCCTGCGGGATGCATCCTCTCGCACGTGTTTTTGCTCGACTAGCCTGCGGGATGCATCCTCTCGCACCTGTTTTTGCTCGACTAGCCTGCGGGACGCATCCTCTGGCACGTGTTTTTACTCGACTAGCCTGCGGGATGCATCCTCTCGCACGTGTTTTTACTCGACTAGCCTGCGGGATGCATCCTCTCGCACGTGTTTTTACTCGACTAGCCTGCGGGATGCATCCTCTCGCACGTGTTTTTACTCGACTAGCCTGCGGGATGCATCCTCTCGCAAGTGTTTTTACTCGACTAGCCTGCGGGATGCATCCTCTCGCACGTGTTTTTACTCGAGTAGCCTGCGGGATGCATCCTCTCGCACGTGTTTTTACTCGACTAGCCTGCGGGGTGCATCCTCTCGCACGTGTTTTTACTCGACTAGCCTGCGGGATGCAACCTCTCGCACGTGTTTTTACTCGACTAGCCTGCGGGATGCATCCTCTCGCACGTGTTTTTACTCGACTAGCCTGCGGGATGCATCCTCTCGCACGTGTTTTTACTCGACTAGCCTGCGGGAAGTATCCTCTCGCACGTGTTTTTACTCGACTAGCCTGCGGGATGCATCCTCTCGCACGTGTTTTTACTCGACTAGCCTGCGGGATGCATCCTCTCGCACGTGTTTTTATTCGACTAGCCTGCGGGATACATCCTCTCGCACGTGTTTTTACTCGACTAGCCTGCGGGATGCATCCTCTCGCACGTGTTTTTGCTCGACTAGCCTGCGGGATGTATCCTCTCGCACGTGTTTGTGCTCGACTAGCCTGCGGGATGCATCCTCTCGCACGTGTTTTTACTCGACTAGCCTGCGGGATGCATCCTCTCGCACGTGTTTTTGCTCGACTAGCCTGCGGGATGCATCCTCTCGCACGTGTTTTTACTCGACTAGCCTGCGGGATGCATCCTCTCGCACGTGTTTTTGCTCGACTAGCCATGCGCATCCCAAAAAACCTGCACATGCGCATCCCAAAAAACCTGCGCATGCGCATCCCACAAAACCTGCGCATGCGCATCCCACAAAACCCCGCACGTGTTTTTACTCGACTAGCCTGCGGGATGCATCCTCACGCACGTGTTTTTGCTCGACTAGCCATGCGCATCCCAAAAAACCTGCGCATGCGCATCCCACAAAACCTCGCACGTGTTTTTACTCGGCTAGCCTGCGGGATGCATCCTCTCGCACGTGTTTTTACTCGACTACCCTGCGGGATGCATCCTCTCGCACGTGTTTTTGCTCGACTAGCCATGCGCATCCCAAAAAACCTGCGCATGCGCATCCCAAAAAACCTGCGCATGCGCATCCCACAAAACCTGCGTATGCGCATCCCACAAAACCTCGCACGTGTTTTTACTCGACTAGCCTGCGGGATGCATCCTCTCGCACGTGTTTTTGCTCGACTAGCCATGCGCATCCCAAAAAACCTGCACATGCGCAGCCCAAAAAACCTGCGCATGCGCATCCCACAAAACCTGCGCATGCGCATCCCACAAAACCTCGCACGTGTTTTTACTCGACTAGCCTGCGGGATGCATCCTCTCGCACGTGTTTTTGCTCGGCTAGCCTGCGGGATGCATCCTCTCGCACGTGTTTTTGCTCGACTAGCCATGCGCATCCCAAAAAACCTGCGCATGCGCATCCCACAAAACCTCGCACGTGTTTTTACTCGACTAGCCTGCGGGATGTATCCTCTCGCACGTGTTTTTACTCGACTAGCCTGCGGGATGCATCCTCTCGCACGTGTTTTTACTCGACTAGCCTGCGGGATGCATCGTCTCGCACGTGTTTTTACTCGACTAGCCTGCGGGATGCATCCTCTCGCACGTGTTTTTGCTCGACTAGCCATGCGCATCCCAAAAAACCTGCGCATGCGCATCCCAAAAAATCTGCGCATGCGCATCCCACAAAACCTGCGCATGCGCATCCCACAAAACCTCGCTCGTGTTTGTGCTCGACTAGCCTGCGGGATGCATCCTTTCGCACGTGTTTTTACTCGACTAGCCTGCGGGATGCATCCTCTCGCACGTGTTTTTGCTCGACTAGCCTGCGGGATGCATCCTCTCGCACGTGTTTTTGCTCGACTAGCCATGCGCATCCCAAAAAACCTGCGCATGCGCATCCCAAAAAATCTGCGCATGCGCATCCCACAAAACCTCGCACGTGTTTGTGCTCGACTAGACTGCGGGATGCATCCTTTCGCACGTGTTTTTACTCGACTAGCCTGCGGGATGCATCCTCTCGCACGTGTTTTTGCTCGACTAGCCTGCGGGATGCATCCTCTCGCACGTGTTTGTGCTCGACTAGCCTGCGGGATGCATCCTCTCGCACGTGTTTTTACTCGACTAGCCTGCGGGATGCATCCTCTCGCACGTGTTTTTGCTCGACTAGCCTGCGGGATGCATCCTCTCGCACGTGTTTTTGCTCGACTAGCCTGCGGGATGCATCCTCTCGCACGTGTTTTTACTCGACTAGCCTGCGGGATGCATCCTCTCGCACGTGTTTTTACTCGACTAGCCTGCGGGATGCATCCTCTCGCACGTGTTTTTACTCGACTAGCCTGCGGGAAGCATCCTCTCGCACGTGTTTTTACTCGACTAGCCTGCGGGATGCATCGTCTCGCACGTGTTTTTGCTCGACTAGCCTGCGGGATGCATCCTCTCGCACGTGTTTTTACTCGACTAGCCTGCGGGATGCATCCTCTCGCACGTGTTTTTGCTCGACTAGCCTGCTGGATGCATCCTCTCGCACGTGTTTTTGCTCGACTAGCCTGCGGGACGCATCCTCTCGCACGTGTTTTTGCTCGACTAGCCATGCGCATCCCAAAAAACCTGCGCATGCGCATCCCAAAAAATCTGCGCATGCGCATCCCACAAAACCTCGCACGTGTTTGTGCTCGACTAGACTGCGGGATGCATCCTTTCGCACGTGTTTTTACTCGACTAGCCTGCGGGATGCATCCTCTCGCACGTGTTTTTGCTCGACTAGCCATGCGCATCCCAAAAAACCTGCGCATGCGCATCCCAAAAAATCTGCGCATGCGCATCCCACAAAACCTGCGCATGCGCATCCCACAAAACCTCGCACGTGTTTGTGCTCGACTAGACTGCGGGATGCATCCTTTCGCACGTGTTTTTACTCGACTAGCCTGCGGGATGCATCCTCTCGCACGTGTTTTTGCTCGACTAGCCTGCGGGATGCATCCTCTCGCACGTGTTTGTGCTCGACTAGCCTGCGGGATGCATCCTCTCGCACGTGTTTTTACTCGACTAGCCTGCGGGATGCATCCTCTCGCACGTGTTTTTGCTCGACTAGCCTGCGGGATGCATCCTCTCGCACGTGTTTTTACTCGACTAGCCTGCGGGATGCATCCTCTCGCACGTGTTTTTGCTCGACTAGCCATGCGCATCCCAAAAAACCTGCACATGCGCATCCCAAAAAACCTGCGCATGCGCATCCCACAAAACCTCGCACGTGTTTTTACTCGACTAGCCTGCAGGATGCATCCTCTCGCACGTGTTTTTACTCGACTAGCCTGCGGGATGCATCCTCACGCACGTGTTTTTGCTCGACTAGCCATGCGCATCCCAAAAAACCTGTGCATGCGCATCCCACAAAACCTCGCACGTGTTTTTACTCGACTAGCCTGCGGGATGCATCCTCTCGCACGTGTTTTTACTCGACTACCCTGCGGGATGCATCCTCTCGCACGTGTTTTTGCTCGACTAGCCATGCGCATCCCAAAAAACCTGCGCATGCGCATCCCAAAAAACCTGCGCATGCGCATCCCACAAAACCTGCGTATGCGCATCCCACAAAACCTCGCACGTGTTTTTACTCGACTAGCCTGCGGGATGCATCCTCTCGCACGTGTTTTTGCTCGACTAGCCATGCGCATCCCAAAAAACCTGCACATGCGCAGCCCAAAAAACCTGCGCATGCGCATCCCACAAAACCTGCGCATGCGCATCCCACAAAACCTCGCACGTGTTTTTACTCGACTAGCCTGCGGGATGCATCCTCTCGCACGTGTTTTTGCTCGGCTAGCCTGCGGGATGCATCCTCTCGCACGTGTTTTTGCTCGACTAGCCATGCGCATCCCAAAAAACCTGCGCATGCGCATCCCACAAAACCTCGCACGTGTTTTTACTCGACTAGCCTGCGGGATGTATCCTCTCGCACGTGTTTTTACTCGACTAGCCTGCGGGATGCATCCTCTCGCACGTGTTTTTACTCGACTAGCCTGCGGGATGCATCGTCTCGCACGTGTTTTTACTCGACTAGCCTGCGGGATGCATCCTCTCGCACGTGTTTTTGCTCGACTAGCCATGCGCATCCCAAAAAACCTGCGCATGCGCATCCCAAAAAATCTGCGCATGCGCATCCCACAAAACCTGCGCATGCGCATCCCACAAAACCTCGCTCGTGTTTGTGCTCGACTAGCCTGCGGGATGCATCCTTTCGCACGTGTTTTTACTCGACTAGCCTGCGGGATGCATCCTCTCGCACGTGTTTTTGCTCGACTAGCCTGCGGGATGCATCCTCTCGCACGTGTTTTTGCTCGACTAGCCATGCGCATCCAAAAAACCTGCGCATGCGCATCCCAAAAAATCTGCGCATGCGCATCCCACAAAACCTCGCACGTGTTTGTGCTCGACTAGACTGCGGGATGCATCCTTTCGCACGTGTTTTTACTCGACTAGCCTGCGGGATGCATCCTCTCGCACGTGTTTTTGCTCGACTAGCCTGCGGGATGCATCCTCTCGCACGTGTTTGTGCTCGACTAGCCTGCGGGATGCATCCTCTCGCACGTGTTTTTACTCGACTAGCCTGCGGGATGCATCCTCTCGCACGTGTTTTTACTCGACTAGCCTGCGGGATGCATCCTCTCGCACGTGTTTTTACTCGACTAGCCTGCGGGAAGCATCCTCTCGCACGTGTTTTTACTCGACTAGCCTGCGGGACGCATCCTCTCGCACGTGTTTTTACTCGACTAGCCTGCGGGATGCATCCTCTCGCACGTGTTTTTACTCGAGTAGCCTGCGGGATGCATCCTCTCGCACTTGTTTTTACTCGACTAGCCTGCGGGGTGCATCCTCTCGCACGTGTTTTTACTCGACTAGCCTGCGGGATGCATCCTCTCGCCCGTGTTTTTACTCGTCTAGGCTGCGGGATGCATCGTCTCGCACGTGTTTTTACTCGACTAGCCTGCGGGATGCATCCTCTCGCACGTGTTTTTACTCGACTAGCCTGCGGGATGCATCCTCTCGCACGTGTTTTTACTCGACTAGCCTGCGGGATGCATCCTCTCGCACGTGTTTTTGCTCGACTAGCCTGCGGGATGCATCCTCTCGCACCTGTTTTTGCTCGACTAGCCTGCGGGACGCATCCTCTGGCACGTGTTTTTACTCGACTAGCCTGCGGGATGCATCCTCTCGCACGTGTTTTTACTCGACTAGCCTGCGGGATGCATCCTCTCGCACGTGTTTTTACTCGAGTAGCCTGCGGGATGCATCCTCTCGCACGTGTTTTTACTCGACTAGCCTGCGGGGTGCATCCTCTCGCACGTGTTTTTACTCGACTAGCCTGCGGGATGCAACCTCTCGCACGTGTTTTTACTCGACTAGCCTGCGGGATGCATCCTCTCGCACGTGTTTTTACTCGACTAGCCTGCGGGATGCATCCTCTCGCACGTGTTTTTACTCGACTAGCCTGCGGGAAGTATCCTCTCGCACGTGTTTTTACTCGACTAGCCTGCGGGATGCATCCTCTCGCACGTGTTTTTACTCGACTAGCCTGCGGGATGCATCCTCTCGCACGTGTTTTTATACGACTAGCCTGCGGGATACATCCTCTCGCACGTGTTTTTACTCGACTAGCCTGCGGGATGCATCCTCTCGCACGTGTTTTTGCTCGACTAGCCTGCGGGATGTATCCTCTCGCACGTGTTTGTGCTCGACTAGCCTGCGGGATGCATCCTCTCGCACGTGTTTTTACTCGACTAGCCTGCGGGATGCATCCTCTCGCACGTGTTTTTGCTCGACTAGCCTGCGGGATGCATCCTCTCGCACGTGTTTTTACTCGACTAGCCTGCGGGATGCATCCTCTCGCACGTGTTTTTGCTCGACTAGCCATGCGCATCCCAAAAAACCTGCACATGCGCATCCCAAAAAACCTGCGCATGCGCATCCCACAAAACCTGCGCATGCGCATCCCACAAAACCCCGCACGTGTTTTTACTCGACTAGCCTGCGGGATGCATCCTCACGCACGTGTTTTTGCTCGACTAGCCATGCGCATCCCAAAAAACCTGCGCATGCGCATCCCACAAAACCTCGCACGTGTTTTTACTCGGCTAGCCTGCGGGATGCATCCTCTCGCACGTGTTTTTACTCGACTACCCTGCGGGATGCATCCTCTCGCACGTGTTTTTGCTCGACTAGCCATGCGCATCCCAAAAAACCTGCGCATGCGCATCCCAAAAAACCTGCGCATGCGCATCCCACAAAACCTGCGTATGCGCATCCCACAAAACCTCGCACGTGTTTTTACTCGACTAGCCTGCGGGATGCATCCTCTCGCACGTGTTTTTGCTCGACTAGCCATGCGCATCCCAAAAAACCTGCACATGCGCAGCCCAAAAAACCTGCGCATGCGCATCCCACAAAACCTGCGCATGCGCATCCCACAAAACCTCGCACGTGTTTTTACTCGACTAGCCTGCGGGATGCATCCTCTCGCACGTGTTTTTGCTCGGCTAGCCTGCGGGATGCATCCTCTCGCACGTGTTTTTGCTCGACTAGCCATGCGCATCCCAAAAAACCTGCGCATGCGCATCCCACAAAACCTCGCACGTGTTTTTACTCGACTAGCCTGCGGGATGTATCCTCTCGCACGTGTTTTTACTCGACTAGCCTGCGGGATGCATCCTCTCGCACGTGTTTTTACTCGACTAGCCTGCGGGATGCATCGTCTCGCACGTGTTTTTACTCGACTAGCCTGCGGGATGCATCCTCTCGCACGTGTTTTTGCTCGACTAGCCATGCGCATCCCAAAAAACCTGCGCATGCGCATCCCAAAAAATCTGCGCATGCGCATCCCACAAAACCTGCGCATGCGCATCCCACAAAACCTCGCTCGTGTTTGTGCTCGACTAGCCTGCGGGATGCATCCTTTCGCACGTGTTTTTACTCGACTAGCCTGCGGGATGCATCCTCTCGCACGTGTTTTTGCTCGACTAGCCTGCGGGATGCATCCTCTCGCACGTGTTTTTGCTCGACTAGCCATGCGCATCCCAAAAAACCTGCGCATGCGCATCCCAAAAAATCTGCGCATGCGCATCCCACAAAACCTCGCACGTGTTTGTGCTCGACTAGACTGCGGGATGCATCCTTTCGCACGTGTTTTTACTCGACTAGCCTGCGGGATGCATCCTCTCGCACGTGTTTTTGCTCGACTAGCCTGCGGGATGCATCCTCTCGCACGTGTTTGTGCTCGACTAGCCTGCGGGATGCATCCTCTCGCACGTGTTTTTACTCGACTAGCCTGCGGGATGCATCCTCTCGCACGTGTTTTTGCTCGACTAGCCTGCGGGATGCATCCTCTCGCACGTGTTTTTGCTCGACTAGCCTGCGGGATGCATCCTCTCGCACGTGTTTTTACTCGACTAGCCTGCGGGATGCATCCTCTCGCACGTGTTTTTACTCGACTAGCCTGCGGGATGCATCCTCTCGCACGTGTTTTTACTCGACTAGCCTGCGGGAAGCATCCTCTCGCACGTGTTTTTACTCGACTAGCCTGCGGGATGCATCGTCTCGCACGTGTTTTTGCTCGACTAGCCTGCGGGATGCATCCTCTCGCACGTGTTTTTACTCGACTAGCCTGCGGGATGCATCCTCTCGCACGTGTTTTTGCTCGACTAGCCTGCTGGATGCATCCTCTCGCACGTGTTTTTGCTCGACTAGCCTGCGGGACGCATCCTCTCGCACGTGTTTTTGCTCGACTAGCCATGCGCATCCCAAAAAACCTGCGCATGCGCATCCCAAAAAATCTGCGCATGCGCATCCCACAAAACCTCGCACGTGTTTGTGCTCGACTAGACTGCGGGATGCATCCTTTCGCACGTGTTTTTACTCGACTAGCCTGCGGGATGCATCCTCTCGCACGTGTTTTTGCTCGACTAGCCATGCGCATCCCAAAAAACCTGCGCATGCGCATCCCAAAAAATCTGCGCATGCGCATCCCACAAAACCTGCGCATGCGCATCCCACAAAACCTCGCACGTGTTTGTGCTCGACTAGACTGCGGGATGCATCCTTTCGCACGTGTTTTTACTCGACTAGCCTGCGGGATGCATCCTCTCGCACGTGTTTTTGCTCGACTAGCCTGCGGGATGCATCCTCTCGCACGTGTTTGTGCTCGACTAGCCTGCGGGATGCATCCTCTCGCACGTGTTTTTACTCGACTAGCCTGCGGGATGCATCCTCTCGCACGTGTTTTTGCTCGACTAGCCTGCGGGATGCATCCTCTCGCACGTGTTTTTACTCGACTAGCCTGCGGGATGCATCCTCTCGCACGTGTTTTTGCTCGACTAGCCATGCGCATCCCAAAAAACCTGCACATGCGCATCCCAAAAAACCTGCGCATGCGCATCCCACAAAACCTGCGCATGCGCATCCCACAAAACCTCGCACGTGTTTTTACTCGACTAGCCTGCAGGATGCATCCTCTCGCACGTGTTTTTACTCGACTAGCCTGCGGGATGCATCCTCACGCACGTGTTTTTGCTCGACTAGCCATGCGCATCCCAAAAAACCTGTGCATGCGCATCCCACAAAACCTCGCACGTGTTTTTACTCGACTAGCCTGCGGGATGCATCCTCTCGCACGTGTTTTTACTCGACTACCCTGCGGGATGCATCCTCTCGCACGTGTTTTTGCTCGACTAGCCATGCGCATCCCAAAAAACCTGCGCATGCGCATCCCAAAAAACCTGCGCATGCGCATCCCACAAAACCTGCGTATGCGCATCCCACAAAACCTCGCACGTGTTTTTACTCGACTAGCCTGAGGGATGCATCCTCTCGCACGGGATTTTACTCGACTAGCCTGCGGGATGCATCCTCTCGCACGTGTTTTTACTCGACTAGCCTGCGCGATGCATCCTCTCGCACGTGTTTTTCACTCGACTAGCCTGCGGGATGCATCCTCTCGCACGTGTTTTTACTAGACTAGCCTGCGGGATGCATCCTCTCGCACGTGTTTTTACTCGACTAGCCTGCGGGAAGCATCCTCTCGCACGTGTTTTTACTCGACTAGCCTGCGGGACGCATCCTCTTGCACGTGTTTTTACTCGACTAGCCTGCGGGATGCATCCTCTCGCACGTGTTTTTACTCGAGTAGCCTGCGGGATGCATCCTCTCGCACTTGTTTTTACTCGACTAGCCTGCGGGGTGCATCCTCTCGCACGTGTTTTTACTCGACTAGCCTGCGGGATGCATCCTCTCGCCCGTGTTTTTACTCGTCTAGGCTGCGGGATGCATCGTCTCGCACGTGTTTTTACTCGACTAGCCTGCGGGATGCATCCTCTCGCACGTGTTTTTACTCGACTAGCCTGCGGGATGCATCCTCTCGCACGTGTTTTTACTCGACTAGCCTGCGGGATGCATCCTCTCGCACGTGTTTTTGCTCGACTAGCCTGCGGGATGCATCCTCTCGCACCTGTTTTTGCTCGACTAGCCTGCGGGACGCATCCTCTGGCACGTGTTTTTACTCGACTAGCCTGCGGGATGCATCCTCTCGCACGTGTTTTTACTCGACTAGCCTGCGGGATGCATCCTCTCGCACGTGTTTTTACTCGACTAGCCTGCGGGATGCATCCTCTCGCACGTGTTTTTACTCGACTAGCCTGCGGGATGCATCCTCTCGCAAGTGTTTTTACTCGACTAGCCTGCGGGATGCATCCTCTCGCACGTGTTTTTACTCGAGTAGCCTGCGGGATGCATCCTCTCGCACGTGTTTTTACTCGACTAGCCTGCGGGGTGCATCCTCTCGCACGTGTTTTTACTCGACTAGCCTGCGGGATGCAACCTCTCGCACGTGTTTTTACTCGACTAGCCTGCGGGATGCATCCTCTCGCACGTGTTTTTACTCGACTAGCCTGCGGGATGCATCCTCTCGCACGTGTTTTTACTCGACTAGCCTGCGGGAAGTATCCTCTCGCACGTGTTTTTACTCGACTAGCCTGCGGGATGCATCCTCTCGCACGTGTTTTTACTCGACTAGCCTGCGGGATGCATCCTCTCGCACGTGTTTTTATTCGACTAGCCTGCGGGATACATCCTCTCGCACGTGTTTTTACTCGACTAGCCTGCGGGGTGCATCCTCTCGCACGTGTTTTTACTCGACTAGCCTGCGGGATGCATCCTCTCGCACGTGTTTTTACTCGACTAGCCTGCGGGATGCATCTTCTCGCACGTGTTTTTACTCGAGTAGCATGCGGGATGCATCCTCTCGCACGTGTTTTTACTCGACTAGCCTGCGGGATGCATCCTCTCGCACGTGTTTTTACTCGAGTAGCCTGCGGGATGCATCCTCTCGCACTTGTTTTTACTCGACTAGCCTGCGGGGTGCATCCTCTCGCACGTGTTTTTACTCGACTAGCCTGCGGGATGCATCCTCTCGCCCGTGTTTTTACTCGTCTAGGCTGCGGGATGCATCGTCTCGCACGTGTTTTTACTCGACTAGCCTGCGGGATGCATCCTCTCGCACGTGTTTTTACTCGACTAGCCTGCGGGATGCATCCTCTCGCACGTGTTTTTACTCGACTAGCCTGCGGGATGCATCCTCTCGCACGTGTTTTTGCTCGACTAGCCTGCGGGATGCATCCTCTCGCACCTGTTTTTGCTCGACTAGCCTGCGGGACGCATCCTCTGGCACGTGTTTTTACTCGACTAGCCTGCGGGATGCATCCTCTCGCACGTGTTTTTACTCGACTAGCCTGCGGATGCATCCTCTCGCACGTGTTTTTACTCGACTAGCCCTGCGGGATGCATCCTCTCGCA